>NC_044001.1:26981105-27121105 GCF_902150065.1 Myripristis murdjan
GCGTGTATCTTATTCAGTGTCACTTGGGTAGGGAGTGTATCCTTGGGAGTATGGAGTTGAATGGCTGGCAAGCTGGTTGAGCTCGCTCCAGGGAGTTTTGACTGGTTTGCTGCAGTCTGTTTACCTCCATAGATAATTTATCTGCATTCTCTGCCAGCGCCAAGGCCATGCCCTGAACCCAGACAGGAAGATCAACATGTTTTTACCTGTCAGCTTAGACTTCAGTCTCGTTAAGTAGATCTGTGGGAAAAAACTACAACATGGTCTGGTGTTAAATGCAGTTATGCCTTTGATAGCACGTATACAGTAACTTTTAACACTTGGTACTCTGTTTTTGGAAATAATTTAATTTCTAACAAATCTCATTTTGCCCAAGTCACTGCTAATCTTGTTATTGCAGTCTCTCATCGGCTTAAGGGTTTATAGTCTGACTTTGTGTGGTCAGGGTAAGGATCACACTTTCTTTTGAAGACTTACAGTTGAACAATAGAAAATGTGCTGCTATTCACCAATTAAAGTAAAACTGTTCAATATCCCACATGGAATGCAACAGGCAGGAATAAGGGAAGGATAATAGGTTTTTCATGGACATTCATTTGCCTTATGAACTGCTGAATTTAAAACCTATGAATGTTCCTTCCACAGGAAAATAGTCTTTATTGTCTAATAGTTTAATCAAAATTTGCCCAGAGCCACTGTAAAAGAAACTGGTCAAACAAGCTGCCCCAAACTACACAAATTACTCAGTGCATTCATTATAGACACTTTAGTGTGCCTGATAATAATTAGTTGTAAATCTGTAGCTACCTAGATTATTATAGTTTTACTATAGTTCATTAGTTAACACCACAGTACCTCATATCTACGAGGGGTTGTAAAGCCTCATATCTCAAGCAACAGGATAGAGCCCTGAGGTGTGGAGTAAGCCAGTACGTCTTTAGGTTTGACCTCATTCCCTAGTTGTGTGTCTGAGAGTAGTGGGCCATCTGGGCGATGTAAACATGCTCATGGTGGAATGAGGTCACAAATGGCCCCTCTATTTTTGGGTCTCTGAATGTGCCTGCGATGCCAGCCCTTCAACTTCTTCTGTCATCTTATGTAAGAACTGAGGAACCTGCAGCTTTTCAGTTGAGACTTTGGGCCTAATCAGCAATGCAGTTTGTTTTCTTTGGAATTTTTAGTAATTTTGTCGTCAGTTGCCGTTTTAATCCTTTTCGCCACACAAGAAATTTCCCCAGGGGCGAGGAACCATTTGACGTGCTGTCTGTGCTTTAACCGCAGGGACCAGAGTCAAAATATAGCATTGGGGATTTTTTTTATCCCAGAAAACGTCCCCAGTTTGGGGAAGGAACTTTTGAATCGCCCAGGAACTTCTTCTTAGTGTCTTTGGGGCTTGTAGTGCACTGTTTCTGATTGGTCCAACACACACAGCGTGGGTACTTCAACTTGTGTACAGTTTAATTCATAAAACAAGGGAAGTACTCTAGTATTGTCTTAGGACCCGTTAAGGAAGAGGGGACGACATTTCTCTTTGATAATATTAAAAGTTAAGCGAGGTGTAGCAGTGACAGTGTGTTAGTGCCGCCATTTGTCAGCGGACTAATTTTCCCTAATGTTCATGGGCTTTAGACAGTGATGGAAGCGCAGAGAGCACATGGGCTGAAAGAACCTTTTGTTCCTTGAAAAGTACTTCACGCGGGTAATGTGGGTGGCAAACCAGCTTTAGATAAAAAACGAATACTCAAATTACTCAGTGATGGACTGATAGAAGAACTGGTGCATGCATGAAATTCAGATTTCCCTTTATTAACAGAACCAAAAAAAAGCTATGCTCACTTTTCTTTCTTTTTTATGGCGAATAAAAATAAAATGTGGCTGTTTAACGATTAAACAACAGCCTACATAAACAGGAGTCTGGTGCCTTTCGCTAAATTGCATCCCACCAGTGAGGAGAGGTTGGCTCATCTTGCCTCAGGGATGTTACAGTGACACCCTGTGGATTCTTTTGGAGCTGCCAGATTCAACTCAGGGATTTAGACGGAAAAATAATTTTCTTTATTTGGTCTCAAACAAGTAAAATAATTTTGCGATTTTTGAGCATAAGTTTACTAGTTGAGTAGGTGGTTGCATAAGCACTGGAGTAGGCTATTCATTCCCATTCGTAATCTGTGCCATAACAAGATAGTTGACTTTGTCACATTTTTGCATTAGGTTAGTTTTGGTTTAAAATTACAGTTGAACTACAGCTACATCACAAAGTCTCATAAGTAGCTCATTTATTGAACAGATGTTGGGTAAACTGTTATCCTGCAAGATTAGGGATTTTAGGAGCATGGGAATCCAATGTGATTCCAGTCAGTGTAACAGTAGCAGAGAAGGTCAACTTGTCTGTGCGCCTGTTTGTGAAGAACACATGAAAATAATGTGCATCAGTGCAGCCTGCAGTCTTTGTTTTTGAAACAAAGCAAGTCAATCAGACATCAACTTGTTTTACCCATAAACCCTTGTGTTTTGGGTCATTTCCTAAAGCTGACTGGGGTTTCCATTTCACTCCTAATGAAACCACCCGGCAGTTCTCTTTTCAGAGGGCTGAGACTCACTTCTTCAGTTGACTTCAGTGGTTATTTGGTGTCACCTGAGTTTGAATGCCACTGTTCCCACATAACCAAATGATTTGTTCTAAAAGAGAAAAGACTTCAGAGTTAATCTTAACCATCACTGAGCAGATACGACTTGAAGGTGGCAGTGTGACTGAGAGTTAAGTCATTTTCCCTGGAATAGTTGATGCAAAGCTTTGTGCAGCACACAAGACACAGTCAGTAAAACCAACAGTAGATCAAGTCATCATGCTGAACACTTAAGAAACTTCACTGTCACAGAGTTCCATTACAAATGTGTTTACCGATGCAATGTTAGCTGAGCACATAAAGTCAGCTTGTGAGCTGTTTTTTAAATACAAATCTTGTGTGTTTCCCAACCCCTAAAAATTGATTTTCTTTCCTAGGGTTGACTCAATCATGTTGGTTGAAGAAGGATACAGTATGGTGAGCGTGGATGCCAGTGACAAAATGCTGAAGTATGCACTGAAGGCAAGGTGGGAGAGGAGAAAAGAACCAGCCTTTGACCAGTGGGGTAAGGGATTTTCTGTCTGTTTGTTAAACTTAAATGCTTGTTTAAATGTCATTTTGTTATTTTGTTTGAATGTTCAGATGTCCTCTTGTTGGAGTTACAGATATGTTACAGATTTTATTGGTTGAACTTTCTGACATATTCCTGGATAAGGTGACAACCTCATGTTTTCTCCTTTCTGCCCTTGTCTTTGGTCCTCCTTGGCGTTTTTGTCGTCAGTGATCGAAGAGGCCAACTGGCTGACGCTATCAGAAGATGTTCAGAAACCAGGAGCCGGCTTCGATGCTGTCATCTGCCTTGGCAACTCATTTGCCCACTTACCAGACTTCAAAGGTATGATAAAGATAAGGGCCAGTGCAATTTCTTAAAGGAGAAATTCTGGACATTTTCTTTTAGAGGAAGGTTTCAGTGCTGGTCTCTGGGTTATGAATTAATCTTTCCATTGTTTAAATTTTGTCAAGAACTTCTCAGACTCAGTTACTCCTCATTTCACAGTAAGACCCCAAGGTATCTGGATTTTCAGTCATCAAGCCCATCTCAAAGGAAAGCTCCTCTCAGAGTATTGCTTAGATTGATATTTAACCTCACACGCTCTTCTCAAACTCTGCAATTTCATCCGCAAGACGGGATTTGTAATCAAAGTCAAATCTGTCGATGTGTGTTTGACCATGCTGGGATGTTGTTTTGTTCCCAGGGGACCAGAGTGATCAGAAGTTGGCCCTTCAGAACATTGCTAGTATGGTCAGACCAGGGGGGATCCTCATCATCGACCATCGTAACTACGATTATATCCTGGAAACTGGACGGGCACCACAAGGCAAGAACATCTACTACAAGGTACTGAACTTAATGCATGACAGTCGTAACCCAATCCTTACACATACATCCCCTGGCAACTTTGGCATGAAATAGAATGTGAATATTATAATCTAAAACCGGTTTGTATTGAGATATATTTGAAAACCATTTTCATGCTGTTAAGTGCAGTATTACCCAACTCATTCTGTGCCCTGTGAATGAATAAACACTCAGGCATGATGTCAGTCAGTTGTTATATCTTTCATTCTTGCCATGGAAGTAGTTTAGTGTAAATAAATACACAACATTGTACATCTTGCTGATTGAAATAACTCTAAAAGGTCCATTTGCTGTAATATCCACAATAATCCACAATACTGTGTTACTGTCTCTCCATTCACTTGCATAACATGGTAAAACAACTCCCAAAATAACATAATAAGTCTGGGTAACTATTTATTTATTTATTTATTTATTTATTTTGTGTGTGTGAAGAAATTAAACGACTTTCTCGTTATTTTCCTATTTTAATTGGAAAGTAGATCCGGCATCCAGCAGGAAACATTTGCATTGTAGTCTTGCGCCAAGAAGAAATTACCTGGTAGTACTTTCAGATAATTCTAATTACTCTAAAAAATGGGTATCAGAACTTGTTGTTTTTTATATTGGCATGATCTACTTTGTTGTTGTTCATGTATGTGATAGAAGTGTTATTTTAGGACCTGCTTCCCTTTGTGTTCAGTTTTGCTGTAATACAACATAGGCTAAATGTTCATATGTGACGTCACAGGGGATGTAAACAAGATCTGAATTGTCAAATTTGCATTTTAATGTCAGGAGGAAAAATAATGTTCATATACCATTCAAACTTTTTTTTTACCTTTTTTTGACAGCCATAATCCATATTCATGTTCATATCTTTGTCTGTTTATTTCATAATATGCATAATGATGTTATATGAAACACCCAGTTGAATTAACAGGTTTATTTTAGAGTGATTGCTCAATAACAGCGGCACACATTGTTGGTTAGGTCAGGTTGCTTGAGAGACAGCCCATCTAAATGGCACTTTCACTTTGTGATATTCTGAAAGCAAAAGAAGAAGAAAGACATCAACCAGAAAGCCACATGAAAAGGCACGGTTTAGTCGACACCATCTGGCTTTTCACTGCTTTGTGAAAAGGAGTCGGGCAGACAGTATTGTTTATGGATGGATTATATCCGCCAGCCCCAGCAGCAGCTGAGTTTAAGACCTAAATCTCCGTTCACTGCCTGCTGGATATTGTGAGATTTTCAATGAAACTGGCGCAGGAGAAACAGAAGGAAAATATGCATGCAGATTTTCCGATTTTTAAAACTATTGTGGCAAATGTGAAAGAGAACACCATAATCTTTTTTGGTCAGAATAACTGGTAAAGGAGGTCATTTGGGGAAAAAGAATTTTCCCGTGCTTCTCTGAAATAAGGAAAGTGCATATGTATGCAACCTGATATTGTTCACAGCATCTCCTTTGCTGTTGAAATGTATATTTATTTTCATGCAATACTGTATCAGCAATATCCAGCAATCAGTTATAATATGAAGAAGACATATTTTTTAGATTTACCCACTTTTTTTCTGTTATGTACCCATTCAGTAGATGTGTTTTCTCAGACATCTGAAGTCTGGATAATCAGCCGTTCCAGTCCTTTACTACAGAGCACGTTGGCAGACTGTGTAAGACGTAAAATATGGATAGAGACATGACAACATGTGCAGAACAGCATTGAACCTTATTTGATTTATGTAATTTTCCTCAAATTGAGTTCCATATTCGTTAATCTGGTCAAAGTTGTACCAATCCAGCTGGAAGGCCTAGGACTAAGTCAACAGTCGAGTCCATGAGCAAATTTCCACTTCAGATACCAGTGTAATCCCACAGTCTGCTGTCAGGGCCCGACGCTGCTCTCCAGCACGGCAACACCAACCTCCTCGCTTTCTCCACCCGTTTGCTTTCAGCCTCCATTCTGCTTCAGATGCCTTTCACAAGCATTTAAACACAAACAATTGATCCAGCATCACTGATCTTACATATAACATTCGAATAATTATAAATATAGTTTGTTTGTAATTTTTTTCCCCTAAAATTTTCTGTTATGTTCCAGTAATTTTTTTCTTTTGCTAATTTGCTGATCACCTTTTTTTTCCAAATCTTTGGAAGAAATCATTGCTCAGGTTTCAAAAGGGGTTAATTCACAAGACATCCAATGACAAAAAAACATGTTTGAGTGATTATTTTAATATAACGTTTTAATGTCACCACTTTGAAATTATTTGATAAGTTTGACACTTGGACAATTTTATATTTATCACACATCACATCAGGGTCTCACAGGCAAAGTAACTTGAAATGCGAGTCTGGAGCTGAGTGAGAGGAAGTTTGATGTCCGTCCAGTTGTGTAACTCTGTGTTTGTGTGTGTGTGTTTGTGTGTTGTGTTGTGTTGCAGAGTGATCTAACTCAGGACATCTCCACCTCAGTGCTGTGGGTCAACAACAAGCCTCATATGATCACACTGGACTACACCATCCAGCTGCCTCAGGCCAACGTCCAGAGCCCTCCTGACGTCAGGTAGGACACATGACAAGGCAAACAGTCTTACATCTGTAATTCTGCACTGCTCCAATGCACAGGCCGAAAGAAATGACGGCATGTTGAAGAGGCAATAAGTAAGATTAATAACCTCTCACAGCACAAAATGACCGTAATATATCTGCAGTGCGTTGATAGGGTTGGTGATCAATACCAACGACTCAGCGATTACTTTGGTCAGTTTCTGAGGTTTGTGGCTCATGTATGTCCATGTACAGACCACTGTCAGAGGCTGACAACAGCGCCTGGACATTATTAAGCAGGCAGTTGTTTTGTCCGCGACATGTTGAAAGCAGTTTGAAAATACACACGTCAGTGCTTAACAATACTGGAAGTGTGGGGGGGATTCTTTGCCTCTGCCTCATGCATTAAAAAATGTTTAACATGCAGCAAGGAGTGAATTATCCCACTTCTGCTATGGCCACTTGCCAACAGTGGGGAAAAAAGGGAGAGAGGGAATACATTTAAGGAGCAATATGCTCTGAAAATAAGAATATTCAATTACAACGTCCCTGTTTTCATGTAGGTCAGACAGTGTAGCAACAGAGACACGACCAGCTTATTCAGCGAGCGTTATTCAAATTGAGCCACAGCATGGCAGACACTGTGAATTTGCAAAGAAAAAAAAAAAAAAAAAAAAGGATGAGTTACGGCTCACATCTACACAGAGCTGGCTTGGCCGGCCCAGTGTTTGTGTTAATGATATGGCAGTGTTAACTGTTGGAAAATAACCACCATAGTTTTGCAGTCAGTATTTTAAAAACAGCCACCCAGAAAAGACTATTCCTCCAAACGATGGTATAATTAAATGTTAATAATTTGTGTAAATGCATACCGTGACAAATATTCATGCTCTGACCAAAAATCAATACTTACGCTGCTTTGTATCTGTCCCTTACCCACCACTTTATTTCAGTAGCAACAATAAAATAATAAGCAGAAGATAAACGTTATTTATTCTTTATCAGTGTTAGTCATTTGGTTGCCTGTAAAAGACGATATCAAAGTAGGCATTGGGTAAACATTGTCCCATAGTCACCTTGCATTTGATATGAACTTGTTTTGCTCTGATTGAGTTATCATTTGACTGTTGAGAGTGTGCTGTAAACCGCAGGAGCAGCTCCTCTCTCGGATGGTATCGGAAATCCTTAGCAGTAAAGGTGGACGGATTGCACCACCAGACACAGTTGAGCACAATAAATCTTATCTTTATTGAGTGGAGAGGATTTCTGATTATTTGTGTGTGCGGGGGGTGTGTTTCTGTGCGTGGGTGTGTGTTTCCCACAGTAAATTCCGTCTGTCCTACTACCCTCACCGCCTGGACAGCTTCAAAGCTCTGCTGAGCGAGGCCTTCAATGGCAAAATGGAGCACAGCGTCTACGGAGATTTCCAGGCGTACACACCCGGCCAGGCCCAAGCCCCATGCTACTTCATCCACGTCTGCAAGAAGAAGGCCTAAGAACCCCCTCTGTCTCTCACACACACACACACACACACACACACACACATACAAACCCACACACACACACCGCTTGGTAGAGGTTAACTCCCGGCATTGTCCTGTAATCGTGCGGTCTTAGGCAAACTGTATTTGAATACGTTTTCAGAATATTGGAGACAAGTTAGAGGCATTGCGTTAAGGATCGCATCATCTTCAATTCAATCATTTCAAAAGATAAACTGAAACAGCTGTTCACTGATCACTAATAGAGCCTTAAACAATACACAACTAAATTTTTTTTTTTGGTAAATTGTCCTGATGTTCAAGTTCCACATTAAGTGATAAGAACATAGATACCAAAATCATCCATGTGCTGCCAGTGGATCACTGGGTTTGGCACTCCAAGCTAACACTTCAACATACATGTAAGTAGCATTGTCCCAAATATGAAAAAAACTTTGTGATTTTCTGTTATATAGCTGATAATTCAGAAATGTTACAAATGATGTATCACTGACTCATTATAGCTGATGTAGCTATGTAATTTTGTAACTCTTTTCAGTTAAGCGATTGAAACAGGAGAGGTAGTCCCTGCTTTCTTTAATGGAAATATTTGTATTTTATATTTTTTTGATTTTACCAGGCTCCTGTTGTCAATCAGCTGTTAAACTTACTCTTATAAGTCTACATAATTTAGCTTTAGGGATGTAGAGCTACTACAAGTTGTTATTTTCTCACTTACAAGATAATGCTAGTGTGTAGTGGAACACCAGTCAATGGACACATGGATGATTATGATGTCCAGCTATGATGTCTAAATTTGATATTTTCCCATCACTTTTAAAAAAACTGTTCATTTGGTTCAATTGAAAGTAATTTTTCCCAAAACCTGTCTGGCAAAATACAGTATCGTAGTTGCTCTTCTTTTCTTTTTTTTTTTCTTTTACTATATTCAAAATGTGTTGGACCACTGTTTTACCCATGACCGGTATCGTCTCTGTCCTTACTTTTCCTTTGTGTTCTGTGCTTCTCTTGCATTGACATTATTGTTTCTGTCCCTGTCTGCTTCTGGCTTCCCTGAAGCTTGATATCAATGTTTGAAAAAGGTGCTGCACTTCGGTACGACTCGTCATGACGGAATACGTGGTATCCGTCGCCATTAATGTAGAAAGATCCGTCTAATCTATGACACATCGTCAGACAAATCAGTTTTGTATGACCACTTAAGAAAGGGATTTTAAAAAAATGTGGAGAAAATGCCCCACTTTTGAAGTTGCACTCAGATGGGATCATGCAAATAGCCTTTAGAAAACCACAGGCATGGCATCGGTCTGACGTGACGTTCTTCTGATTAGGATGCCGTTTTAGCTTATTGTCGGGCAAAAACACAGATCAGAGATAGCATTCTGTCTCCACTGCCCCTCTTTAAGGTCAGGCATCAACCTCAAGTTCATGCTGGCAAGTATTTCACCACACTCTCCTTTCTTTTGTCAGAGTCCCTCCCCCGTCTACATGTTCTTGTACAACTGTGCCTTGTACAGCTTGCTTTACTGATTGACTTCATTTCGTTTAGGCCAGTGAGCCTTGTGAAACAGCCTTCGCAGACCTGGGACAGTTCATATTAGCAAATTGTTCTTGTCAATCAGTGTTTGGTTAGCACATCAGTGTTTGTTTAACCTGCCGGGGCATCAGATGGTGTTGTCACCATGTGAAGGATGGCCCAGACAGGCCAGGTTCAGGCCCTGCGGCGGCCCCTGTCATTGAGCAAGTCTGTGAATCCCAGTGGGGATCAGCAACACGTTTATTGACCCAGGTCTGCCCTTCACACAGCAGGTTAAAGCTTTTCCTTTTAGAGTGGCAGTTTTTGTAGATTAAAGCCGTTTTAGCCTTAGCTCTTCGCCGTGTTTGTCTTTTTATGTGGCATAATAAAGTTGACTTGATTTGAGCCAAAAACAGCCGGTACATTCTTCTGGTCATTTTCCCCTTCCACTCGAGGGTAAGCACTTTGTCCCGCCAGCTTTTGAACCCATTGTACAGCCAGATTTGTAGTGGCAGTAAAGATAAAAGCCCTCTTAAGGTTTTATCCGGAATTTGCAACAGAATCTTTTGAGAAAACGCAAATTGGTCTCCACTGCCTCGGTTTTCCGCTGGGTTCACACAGTTTGTTGAAAACGCAAATGGTTGTGTCACAGGGATAACCTTAATTTCATAATGTCTACTTGAAGCATTTACCAAATAATTGTGGTCGTGTTTCATCATCCACAGATGTTTGAGAGTGTGATTGTCTGTAATTTTACTCAGAAGCAGGCAAAACCTAAATTCCATCGCGCAGTGCCAAGTGAATGGCCTCAAATAATTGAGTTTATCCAAATAATGAGTGGAATATGAGTGAAGAAGCTGGATTATTTATTTTGCAATTTTACCCAGGTCCAATTACACTATGCTTTGATACCAAATTAAAAATGTGTTTGACGTCCAAATGTGAAAGGAATTTCATCAATGAGAAATGAAAGGTTGCCACTGTTTGTTTGACTATACAAGACCAGGCAGTGCACTTAAATCATGTTGTGCCACTTTATCTTGCAAGACAAATTATCGGGTGCCTGGTACGTTTTGCACATGGACGCACTGGGGTTAATTGTGGCTAAGACTTGTGATGGTGGTTGTATGTTTAAGTGGGTTTAGAAGAATTACGTTTACATTGAGATCGAACAACTTAGTTATTTTGGAACAGTCTTAATTACAAAAGGTGTAAAAAATTTTATAATGTCTATTCCTTGTGTGATTATTGGAATTCTTTTGCCTGAAATACAAAAGATTTGAAATAAGAAGTTGTGATGTTTCATTTTTTTGTGTTGTGTAATTTTTCAAGAAAGTAGTAATTGATTTTTTTTTTTTTTCCTGTTTACTTCTAAGAAGACTTTTCGGGAAGAATGGGTGAGGGAGTTCTGAAAAAAGGACACAGTCAGCCTGGTGATAACTGTATTTCTGTATCATACTGAGTGCCTATAAATATACAGCAAAATGGCGATATTTACATCCAATCCTACACTGGAGCCTGGTGTTGTATGAACGTTGTTCACACAAACTACACAACTATCTCTAACTCTGACTCCACATTGCCAAAATGTCCCACAGACGTTTGCTAAACCATTTTTACGTTTTGTATCACCACTTTGCAAGCACTTGACCAATTCCAGGTTAAAGACTGTTTGCATGCAGAATATGGTGTAGCCACAAGAGGGCATCCTTGCTTCATGTGGTTATTCAAAGACCCCAGAGCATGAGGAACAAGCTGCAATTATCTACTGCATGCTCTCTGTGTTGGATGACAAGTTATATTACTGTGATGGAAACAGCCAACAAATTTTAAATGTTTCACCATTTAATTTTATTGACTTGAACAAATCTGTGGAAATTGACCTGGTTTCCATCATATGCTGTTTTTTTTTTTTTTTTTCCTGGTTACTAAAGCATGTGATGTGTTGGCTTCAGTCAAGGCCTTGGACTCATTCCTCCCTTCAGCACATACGTGATGCTCTCTTGGAGGTGTAAAATCTTCACAGAGAGATTAGTTTTTCAACTTGAGGCTTGGACTCGCCACGGGAATCACTGCAATCGATTAACCTTCCACTGATGAGTGACGTTTCCTGCTTTGTGTAACTGACCTCTGAACATGCACTCGCTCACCATCACCTCCCCGCAGTGGCTGCAGCTCGTCTCATCCCACATCACTGAGGTATGCTATCAGGCTCCGTGGCTGATGGCCGTGCAAAGGAGCTGATACACAAACCAGATGTGAGAGCCGTTAGTCTTTGCCAGATGTGGCTGCTCCGCTTTGCTCTGCTCTGCTCTAGTTAGGAGATTCAAAGTGGTCAGCCGTGACTGGCTTCACTGGGGAGGATCATTCTTTCACAGCACGTCATTGGCTAAATCAAATAAAAGCAAGGAAAGAGAGAAAGAGAGATGTGGGGCTGGAGGGGGTGTGGAGGGGGAAGGGCGCATGAATACCAACAAATGCAAGGCTGAATGCACCAAACGGCATTTAATGAGCAGCAGTTTAATTTTTCAGTCAGATCTCGAGCGTGCTGTGAATTAAGTATTATACTTAAAGCAAAATTACATTTTGGTAGTGTTGGGTCCACGTGGTGGGCTGCTAATCCACAATACTGTATTTCTATCTCTCCATTCACTTCCATAGCAAAATAGCTCCCAAAAAAATGCTTTGAGCACATAAACAAATGTAAATAAAGTGGATTATGCTAATACAAGAAACATCGAGTCCTGGTACCCATTTTTTATCGTTTAGTGACAATTATTTGCTAAAGAACAATCTAGCTGTTTCTCCCCGGCACAAGGCGACCATACAGAGGTTTCCCGCAGACGCCACCTGCCAGATCTACTTTCCAATTCAAACAGGAAGGCATCGAGAAAAGAGACGTTTAATTTCCTCAGAAAACAGGTACGGGAAGTCGTTTTTTTTTTTATTATACTGGCATATTTCTATGATCATTTTATGTGCTAACTGATTTTGGGGCTGATTCAGGAACCTTGCAAAAGGGCTTAGTTTCAGACGGATCTGAAATGCCCTAAGCTGGAGGAATGACTCCAGAGCTACAGCTGGATGCACCAAGATAGAGAAAAAATAATTACATGATTCTACAAATCATATAATGGCATGAACATAAACATTAATCCAGATGCACACATATACAAAATGCACTTTATATACATCTAAATATCTCTGTATATACATATAGATAGATCAATATATGTATATATATATATGATTTATTATCTATCTATCTAGATAAATAGATAGATAGATAGATAGATACTTTATTCATCCCGAAGGAAATTCACCGTTTTCAGCAGTATCCACAGAGTACAAGATTAAGTAAATAAAAAATAAAGAATAATAAAAAAATAAAGAATATAAAAAATTAAGAATAAAAGATGACACTCGAGATCTAAAGATCTAAGTACCCAATGTGCAAAAAACAATGTGCAAAAAAACAAAAAAAAAAAAACAGTGTGCATCGATGTATACAATGTGCATAGATGTGGGCAATGTGCAAATTTACAGTATAAACAGATGATAAATAGCTGATAAATAGATGATAAAAAACAAAAAAAAACAGTGTGCATCGATGTATACAATGTGCATAGATGTGGGCAATGTGCAAATTTACAGTATTTACATCTCATTTTTAGGTTACATTTTTGGATCACTAATTTTACTTCCACACTGAGTAAAACATCAACAAACTAGCAGTGCTTCTGCTTGAGAAGGACTGTGAAATGACACAGGAGATAAGAGGAGGCCATCTCCAGTAACACTCTCACTATGGAAAAGGATACTGGAAGAAGAAGGGAGGGAAGGTGAGAAATGAGAGGTAAAACCTCTACGTGTTTGCCAAACAAAATGTCAAGGGAAAATAAAACCTGTAACTTAAAAAAAAAAAAAAAAAATGAGGTGAAGCGAGACTGAAAAAAAGCATGTGATAAAGTGAAAAAGTTGCAGTCAGAGTGGAAAAAGCGAGCGAAGAGGAGCTGGGAGGTGTTGAAAGAGAAAGTGGTGGTGGAGGACGGGAGGGTGGGGGGGGGGGGGGGGGGGGGGGGGGGGGGGGGGGGGGGAGGAAAAGAAGTTGGACAGTATCTGACTGGCTTTGCTTGCTTCCACTGCGGCTTGTCAGATGATGATCTTGGTCGGCTTCCAGATGCAACAGAGGTGGGGGGGTGGGGGGTGGGGGGTGGAAGAGTTGAGGAGGGAGGAATAACTCCCAATCCTCGATTCTTCGCTCCTGCTCTTTGGTTTATTTGTCTTCCTCTGGGAGTGCGAGCCCGCTCTGACTGAGAGGCAAGTGGCTGCAAATGGTGCAACAAGGTGAGCGCGCCCTCCGCACGTCGCGGCCTCTGCGATCAGTCCTCGCAGGGTTCACCGAAACAAAGAAACAAAAGACATGCAATGGACGTTGAGCTTAATGGCTTCCTATAAACTCGCTGAACTGCTTTCCTTCCCTTCTTCTTCTACCTCCCACGTCACTGATAGTTTCCTTTCCAAGGCTCCAGCATGAGAGATGATGTTTGGGAATGTGTGTGTGTGTGTGTGTGTGTGTGTGTGTGTGTGTGTTTCACATGTGATTCCTTAGTTCTAGTAGACTGGCTGCAATTTTTCAATCCCCCAATATGTGTGTGTCTGTGTGTGTGTGTGTGTGTGTGTGTGTGTGTGTGTGTGTGTGTGTGTGTGTGTGTGTGTGTGTGTGTGTGTGGAGGCAAAGGAGCCAGACTAAGGAGTCCCAGCTGTCTCATTCCCAGCTGCCACTGCTTGACTGCTGATGAGAAAAGTGGACACAATGAAAGTATGGATAGTTTTTGTGTGTGTGTGGGTTCTTGGTATTTCTGTACTCATGAGCAGCAAGTGTCCTCACAAGGCTAGAAAGAAGTCTGCTCCTCTGGTCTTGACCTCTTGAAGGGTTAGGACCTGGGCTCAGGGTTGAGATTAGACGTGTGGTCGGGGATTAATGAGGTTTAGGTTGCATATCTTTGTACGTATCTCTACTTACAGCTATATATGTGATCTATGCGTGTTTGTGTAATGGGGGTTTCTTGGAATCATTCCTCGGGACGGGCCAAGTTTAAGGTCTGTAAGCACTTATAGAGACGTTAAAATAAAGGAGGGGGTCACACCAAAAACTCAACAGCAGCTCTGGGATTTTCCAGCTCTCAGCTCAGCCTGAGCCAAGACGCTGTTTGGACAGAGAGGGCTGCAGATATTGAATGCCTTGTCTAGAGTTACGCAGGGGAATAGCCTAATCCAGACTGGGCCATTCTTTCCCACATGAATGGTGTGTGTTAGTGTGTATGTGTGTGTGTGTGTGTGCTGTGTGTGTGTGTGTGTGTGTGTGTGTGTGTGTTGAGAGGGGCTGGTAAGAGAATCAAGAAGCAGACAACATCCTCCTGCTGCGTAGAGAGGGCTTAAGAACAATAGAGCCTGGCGAGTGAAGGAGCCACTTTGGCCCCAAGCCCACCACTGGACAACGCTCAGCTTGTTTTGGGTCCTGAACGAATAATTGACGGAGTTCCTCTCAGTTTCACACACGCACACACACACACACACACACACACACACGCACACACATATATGCAGACACATATACCCATGGATATAAACTTGAATCGGGCCGCAGCAGCCTAGAGCGGGGTGGAGCGCCTGCTCCTGTTCGGCTCGGGGCCGCTCACAGAAGACAATCCCGTCCCCGCTAAATGACATGCCATAGATTCACCCAGTTTGCCCAAATGAAACTTTTCCACGAAGGAAGTGACAAATTTTGAGAACAATGCCAGTGATTTTGAATGTTTGGCCATATTTACTACAGTTTACCCACATTTTACATGTCAACAAGCCATTTTGCAAATCACGCAGGGGCACTTAAGATTTCACCACATGTAATCAAAATCCCTCGATTTTCAAATTTGAATTTTTGGTCGAAACACCCACCTTTTCATGTTCTGCTTCTGTGGCTAGCAAAGTCATCACCATTCATAAACCACAGAACTGATAATTGGCTGTGTAAAGTACATGTTTCCCCAGGGACTATTTTCCCTGGCAGAGGGACCGTTTCACTCCTCCCAATTCCAAGTCATCAAAACACAACAGTGCTGCTGCTTTTAGAAAACTAATGTGGTCGATTTTTATTACAGTGATGGGATACTGGAGTGAAGAAAGTTTGAAGTCTCTAGAAATTCATTTTCATATTGTAGTGGAATGAATGGAAACCTGTAGCTTGATAAAAAGTAGGAAAAATGATATCAGCACTCATGTAATTTTACTTTCCAGCACAAGTATAATACCTGATTCACAAGATCTGACTGAAAATTTAAATTGCTGCTTCTTAAATATCATTTGGTGCTTCCACTCATGCTCTGGTTGGTATTATGACTGCTTGCCTTGGGAAAAGAATAGCAGAAATGTGAAGAATTTACATTTTGAGATATTGGGCTACACATGCAAAATCACTGGTATGGTCCTTTAAAACCAACAATGAACAACCATGCTGGATTCACCATCAGATCTTTTGCTTTGCTCATCCTTTGGTGTAAAGCCACTGAGTGCAGTTTAATGATGTCACCTTACATGACCTCTGGGTATTGAAGTCAGTTAGTTCCAAATAGTTGCCTCTCACTGCCACTGGGGACTGGCAACATGTGAAATTGCCCGGCGCAACTTTATACTCGAACTGCTCCAGTGGAGCGGCTCAGTGCCCACCAGTAGAAGGCCGGGTTGTGCTGCAGCTCCCAGGTGGAGATATGTGTAACTGTATGAATGTGCAGCAGAGCAGTGCTGGAATAGAATATGGAGCTCAGCTCACTTTCCCTGGATGAATAAAAAACTTGTAAAACATCTGCGCCCTTGCATGACACCCACATACTGACATCATTTCCTATCTGCACAAGAAAAAAAATCTTTGTTTTGCACTTTAAATCAATCACAGTGTTTAAAAGATAGTTGCGTTGTTTTACAACCCAATTCATATTTAAATGTTTGTTCCCATAATTTATAACAGTACATTACACAGCTAGCTAGCTATGTTTAATGAGGAGACACCCCACACTTTGCTGCAGCTTCTTGCTTGCCTTCACCTCAGCCCTACATGGCATTTATTTCCAGCCTCAAAAGCCTGATAAAAGGACATTAAATGTGCTTTCTAAAATGGGGATACTCACAGCTATCACATCATGAATTTTTCCAGTCAAATAGTGCTTACTTTGCCTCAACTATGTCCATAGGTGAACGATGTTCTCTTCAGATTTCACATCTAACCCTAAATGCATTCATACAGTTTACTTTTTTGCATTTTGATTGTAGGGGGTAATAGATTTTCCATGTCAGTTTTTTTTAAAATTGCATATACACTGTATAAACAGTTTTCTTTCTTCTGTTAGGTAGTATCATCATGAACTAAGCTTTCTTGGCATTTCTCCATGCTCTAGCTACCACGTTCACATTGCGAAACAACACAAAAATCTATCAGGCTGTCTCCTGACAGATCAGTGTGACTGCTTCAGTTTGTCTGCTAACCACAAACACAATGCAGAGAAACCACTGCAGTCCATCATGGAGTCATTTCACTTTGTCCAACGACACTGAAAGCCAACACAAAGGGATAACCGGATAATATTCAGTTAAAGAAACAAATACTTTGTAATTAAATTTGCCATTGTTTACATGCCTGCTTTTGATATAATGCTACTTTGTCATGTACAAAATGTTTTTCTTTGGTTACCCTGTGAAAGAAAATACAGTCTTTTTGTTAGCAGTCATTTATCTCATGCTGAGACCATGGACACCATGTTGTCGCAGGTCAGACATTTACAAGACAGAACGACAGAGTTCAAGTGAACGCAGCATTAGCCAAGTTAGAATCAGAACAGTGTGGACTGTTTTTTTTACAAGCTAATGTATTATTGTAAAAGCTGAATAACATAAATAATAAAGCATAGGTTTCCACCATTTCTCAGGTGGACAAAATACATAAAGACATATTTAAACATTTAGACATATTTGGCCGTGCTGTGAGTCTATGTTTTCAAAAAGAACACTAATTTATAGTAGGTTTTGAAGCTGAAACCACAATCCCTGTTTGACTGTGTTGAAGGCCAGTAAGAAGCTACAGCAGAGTGGTACATTTCTCCTATCTAAGGCTAGTGGTGCGGTTGTGATATGTATGGTTTTAAATGATGGGAATCAAAATTTTAATACAGGCTGGGTTGTAAAACATACTGAACCTATGCTTTAATATTCGATTTGTCATGTACTCTGTGCAGAGATGAGTTCTTGTCAGAGCCCATCACAACACTCGAGTATAATTTGGACAAATTGGGTGAATTTACAGCCTCTCAGTTAGCAGGAATGAGTTGCTCTTCTGTGTTGTAGCCCCAATTTGTGATGCAGGATGATGAAACAAGTTTATTATTACGTACAACTCCAGCCTAGTGCCGCTTTAATGATTTGTTATTCTGTGGAACGCCTAGAGGGCCCCTTCTTTGTCTGTGTCTTCCACTGGAGATCACTGCCACAATCAGAGTGAAGCTGTCCAGCCAAGTGTGTGTGTGTGTGTGTGTGTGTGTGTGTGTGTGTGTGAGAGAGAGAGGTCCCCAGAGAGCCACAACAGCCTGAGCTTGTCTGCTCAGATCTCTGGTTATAGCTCAGTAAACTGTGCTGTGGCCTTACTGTACATGAAGCTACTGCCATGTCAATGCACACACACACACACACTTTATGTACACAGATTTGCAAGTATCCAGGCACACGTGCAGATTCAAGCATGCACACCCACATGGAAACACCATAACACTGACAAACACACACCCGGTGCACAGTAAGGGTGTGTTAGTTTGTCAATGGGTGTGTTCTATAGCGAGGGGCAGTTATGGACACACAGGTAACACCGTACTGGCACAGTTTTTTTCAGTTACACTCTAAAATCTTTTTGTGTGAGGTTGCCTCTCTCTCTCTCTCTCTCTCTCTCTCTCTCTCTCTCTCTCTCTCTCTCTCTCTGCCTTGCTCCCATTCATCCCCTACACTTGTTTTTTTCTCCCATCAGTCCTCCAGGTTCATTTCAGAGAGTGTTGCCAACTCGCCACAAGTTAGACAGAAATAACAGGGGAGCTCTCCAAGTTAAACAGCTACCCCGTCATACCATCTAAACACCCCTCTCTTCCTCCAGGCCGCCCACCCGCTCAAAGAATGTGTCCTCAGTTCTCTGAAAAACGGCCGATACACACATGCACGCACGCGCGGCCAAACAAACCCGCTTGCATACAGAAACGAAAATGCCATTCTCAAGCAAGTAGATCGAAGGTATAGCCACATGTGAAGGCGTAACTTTTCCATGCACAAATAACTCTCACACACACATGCACAAATGCACAGACGAGCTCTCACAGCGGTGGTTCTGGTGACAGTCCTGAGTACACTGCCTCCATTGTTCGGAGGCTTTGTGGCTCCCAAAGAGAGCAGTAAAGTGTTTGCTCAAAGAGAGGGAGATGGGGAAGGGGGCAGGGAGGATATCCATTTCTACAGACCAGTAAAACTACACTCATTCTCTTAACTGCAGCCACATGGTGGGTTCTCTTAATGGCACAGCAGAGTGTCACACCACTACACACACGCACACACACCCATGCACATGGAAATCCACACATCAAATGTTCACAGAGAGGGGTTTTTCTCTTGGCAGGTACACTCCTGCAAACGCTCAGGCTTTCCAAAGGCTTTAAATGTTAAGGGAGGATTTGGGTAGAGTTTAGAGCTAGCCTACACTCTGTGTTGTTAAATTTAATATTGCAGGTCATGTGGTATATGCATGAGAACTGGTGGTGAACCACCCATGGCACTAAAAAAAGTGTTTGACTTAATATTGGATTAAAGTAATAATCCTCAGTGTTTTCATATAAATAAATGCCTGTTTTATTACTCTCTGGCTGACTGACACAATAATGACCTATATCTACTTCAGCAAAACTTTTCCCTCTGCTGATCTAAACCTCTGGTGTCTGTTAGCTCTTTCCAAAGAAAAATCCTCCGGTACACAAGAAGCGATGTGTTTGGCATGTTTGGTTTTATTTAGAAGAATATAGCATCCATTGTTGCCAAGTCCCCTCATTATAAGCTTTTTTTAAGTCACTTACAAATATTAATAGTCACAGGCTGCAGTTTTTTGGGCTTGTTTCTAAAGTATGCTCCCTATGTCAGTGTGTATGTGTGTCAGTGTGTGTTACAATGTGTTACATACTGTTGTTACAGTGTTACAGAGGAATAGAGCAGATGTCATATGTTTAGATTTAATGTAAAAAACCTTTATTTATTTGTAAGGATCTGATTTAAACTGATTTTGCCCAACATAAATACATATATACATATGTTGAGATGGCCAGTCAAAAACCCACAGTATGAGTAGAATCTTTTTTATGATTAACAGGGCAGAATTGCATAGATATAAAGGCCAACAAGATCCTCAATTTGTTTTCCATTCACTGATGTAATTACAGTTTTTTATATACAGCTTTTCAACATTGACTTTGTATTCATTCTTCATTTTCACTTGACCAGTTTGTTTTGAAGGCATCAGCAGTAATAGCAACCATGGCTGAACAGATAAAGAAAAGAGCACCTCCAACAGAAACTCAAACATCATCAGCATAACAAGATGTCACATAGGGATGAGCGAGTACACCACTATCTGTATCTGTATCTGTTCAACCATCAACATTATCTGTATCCATATCCATACTCGGACTGGGCGTGGCTTAACCTGGAAATTGGTGGGGCTGAAACCGGAAGTTGGTGGGGTTTGACCGGAAATGGGTGGGGCTTAGCCGGTACAGGTTGATCAGAAGTTGCTATAGTTATTGTTTATTAAAAAACTATTTACTGTACAGCCTCAGAACTGAGCTTCAGATTAATGTTTTTGATCACAATAGTAAACAAACTATTTACAGAACAAGTTTTTTGTAAACACAGAACATGAATATTCTTAAGTGCATCAATGAATACAACACATGCAGTAGGCAATTATGAAGTACTAGAGAGAGAGAGAGAGAGAGAGTGTGTATATATATATATATATATCTATATATCTATATATATAGATAAAGCTTAATTTGTAATATTTATACTACTACTATATTTTTTATGAACTACAGTAAGAAAGTGTCAGTCTCTCAGTGCATGCAGCCAAATAAAATAAAAATAATAATGTACTTTGTGTGTTCATGTATGTGTGTAAGTGGTGTGTGTGTTAAGACTGTGACTCTGCGCAGCGACCGGTACGAGCAAAGTTTTCCAACTGGCTGAAAAACCAGCTGGTAAGAGCGAGCAGATGGTAAAAAAAACAAAAAAACAACAAAAAAAAAACGAGTAGTGTGTCAGTAGTGAGAGACGCAACACGAGTCACATTCAGCCTGTCTGCTCAAAAGCACCGCATCTGTTACCAGTCAAGTTTAGCAGAAACTCTACTGACCATCAGTGATTACAAACCGAGGGAAGAGCAAGCTGAAAAAAACCTGACCGCTATTGAAGAGAGACGCGACATGAGCTGTCACACCTGAGTGAGTGAGAGAGAGGTTGTCACTGTGTGTGTGTGTGTGTGTGAACTGCGCAACTGCAGTGAATTGTGTGTATGTAGGGGAGGGGCACTGTGTGTTACTGGCCTATCACACAATGTGGACACAGTCAGCTACCCAATGAGGATTTTCATTCATCACGAGCACGGATATTCAGGGGCGCTGTATATGGGGGAAAAGTTAGGACAATTCCAAGGGCCCTTGCCTGACAGGGGCCCCAAAAAATAGGTTAAAACTAATATAAAATTATTAAACCATCATCGAGTAAATATATATATATTTTTTTTTCATGGGGCCCAAAATTACTGGCGATGCCCATGCGGATATTGAATCATATTACTCGGATCATACTCGTACTCATCAAAAGTGCTTTATCCATACCAGATACTCGTTTCAGCCAAGTATCTGGCTCAAACCTAATGTCACAGCACTGGCCACACTATTTGACTGGCCCCTGGGACTAGTGCAAACACATCACAGCAACACAGAGCAATATAGATAACTAGCAATAAATGAATAATAGTAAATCATAAATAAATAAATAAACAGAAATAAATCTATAAACTATGTAATGATGTTAGATAGTTATTTAATAAGGCATAAGCTAATAAATAAGGCCATTTACTGATTATTGAGTTAGTTAGCGAAAAGCTTAGCTAATAAGGTAGTTATTTAATACAGTTGTTATGCACCATGTGGTGTTGGGTTTGTTGTATATTCCAGTTCTCCAGCAGGTAGGGAACATGAACACCAAATCGGGGGAACTGGGAATCGAGATGCAGCATGAATTGCCCAACATGTGATTTCACTGTCCTGTCCAACATGACGAAACAGAGCACAAAGACTTATATTTCATACAACAAAGTCCAAATTAACCACAAAGATAATATTTAAGACATATTTCTTTAATATCTATATAGTGGTCCCTGATGTCAAGGTTCTAGCTATGCTATGGGTCATTTCAAAGACAATGTTAACCCTGGACTTTGTCCGGTTTGCTGACCATAAGCACACAAATGCAATCTACTTGGATGACCGGGTTGTGACGTGTGGAAAACTGAAATACCTGATGCCACGTGACTGCACCATAGGGCTAGGAGAATATGTTGTACTTAACTACTGCAGTTTACCGAATCTCACAGGGCCCTCTGTTCGTGAGGATGTCACATTTGGCGACTAAGTTTCTAAAAACAATGGTAATCTACACAATTTTCACCTCGTGTACACCCAGCCCTAGGACTTAAAGCAAACTGAACATTCATGGAGTGTTGGGTTTGTGTAGTAACAACTCCCGGTTCCCATTTTTTGAGAATATGAATCAGCTCTTTTCTCATTATATTCTTATTTGAATTGTAACGTAGATCCGGCAGGCAGAATCCGTAGGAAACGTCAGCATAGGACTCTTGTGCCAGGAATAAATGACCTAAGAGTACTTTCACATACAACTGTAATTATTTATTGTCTATATGATGTGAGAAGAACGCATAAAAAGCTTAGTCCAGTTTGATGAACCAAGTTCCACAGTAACTTGTCATTGGGCTTAGCAAAACAATCTCTGCAGGTTCGTCTAACTAGCATCGGTTTTCTAGTTGCTATAGTTAGTTAGTTTACTAGTTGCTTGAATACAATTTTTAATGTTAATTGGCTATACAGTCAGTCAGAGCGATTAATTATCAGTGTGTTAAACATTATCCTCATATCTGCAGTGGCAGTGCTCTTAACTTATGCTAAAACCTGCTAGCATACTTCCATCTGACAGTGCGGTAGCTAAGTAGTTACACTAACTTTCTAGTGGGATTTTTTTGGAATGTTTTTTGTTTACTTGCTTCTTGTATAAATGTAGGGTTGTGGTTGAATCTTGGCCTTGTTTTGTCAGTAAATTGGCCAATTTGTCTCGGGCTGGAATGTGGGAAATGACTCCTTTGCCAAGATCAGTGAAGTCAACCCCAGAAAACACACCAGCAAAACAAAGGAGGATTTTTGTTTTCCTTCATGGCTTCAATAAGAAGGAAAAAAAAAATGTAATAGTGCCATTTCTTTTTCAACCTACCAAAAACAAAAAAAGTAACAGACTGATTTGGTCGTGTTGTATATGCAGTAGATCTTACAAGCAAGCAATTCCCCATTTGCTATTGCAGAATGGCAGTAAGCAGCTCTGGGTGTTTTATGATGCCATACATTTCTAAAGGCCACTGGAAAGTTGCATTGGAGACTAACATTTTATTCATCTAATTCATCTTCTCCTTAACTTGACTGCATCTCTACATTACATCATCGCACTTCATGTATTTTTCCCATTGGTATATTAATGCATTAAAGAAGTATGTTGGTTCAAATATAGCCTGAATTTGAACGCTGCATGGTTTGGACTGTAGGCAGTACTGGTCGTCCCATACTGCCTGCACTGCAGGACACTGGATGGCAGATATTCCCAATCCTTGCCCTCCCATTTGAATGCGTGCAGTCGGGGTTGAACTGAAAATACTTCACTTGACACCAGATAAATTCAACTGATGCATCCTGTTGATTGTAAGGTCATCCAGTATCCCGTGATTCATTTCAGTGACATGTAGAATGATTTATGAATACATATATGTACAAATACACATATAAATATATCTATTGTATTGTATGCACTGTATATATGTATTTATATTGGGCAAAATCAGTTTAAATCAGATCCTTACAAATAAATAAAGGTTTTTTACATTCAATCTAAAGCCAAACAAGGTCACATACTGACACTAAAGTCTATTATCCACAGATACACCTTCCTGCATTTTGCCGTATTCTGACAAAAGTGGAGACATCACTGTGCTGGTGACTTGTAGTAACGCGTTTTACCTCAAACAACCTTCACAATTTCTATGCTGGAATTGTGGAATTCAAATTGCCTCCTCATCAGAGGAGGCAATTAGCCACAAGAGGACCCACAAGAGGGACCCATATCGTACAGCACTGGAAGCTTTCATAAATGAAATTGTTTTAAGAAGAAAATAATGCATCATAAAAGATTAAATTCACCAAGACAAGTTGAAATACAGATAAATATAATGTTAAAGGGATAGTTCACCTATTTCAAAAAATATGATATCATGTCATTCCCCTCTAGCTGTTCTGTAGGACAGTAGTGGTGCTATCTTCCTCTCATTGTTGCTGAGTGCTGGATACTGGCTGGATGCTCCAAATGCTAACTGTTAGCCTCCTGCCACACCACAAGGTGATTAAAAATAATCACCTTAATTAACACCATGTAATAATATCAAAATGGGTGAACTATTACTTTAAATGCAAATTTCAAGCAATTCCAAAACAACGTTAGGTAAAAGTAAGCCTGTATAGGTGTATTGGGACCAGTGGCAATTGCATGGATAGTGATGGATACTGTGTTTGGATGATCAGCAACTAAATTAAGCCGCCTGCAGATAAATTACTATCATTTCATGATGGGGCAGTAAAAATCTGAATTACAGCCCCTTTAAAGGAACAAAGGGACTTGGTTAACCTAAGATCCTTCGCAGGACATTAAGAAATGCTCCAAAAGTCCCTGATGGTGAAATCCCAATCATCATTAGTTAGACTTGATGAAGACCAAAATTGCCGACACAAGGAACTCTCCGAGTTTACGGTTTCTTAGGCCGGGAATTTCATTGCTGGATATTGGAAGACCGCTCATGAGGGAGAGTTGACCAACGTGGCTGCTCAGCTAGGTCATGAGTATTTTTCTCCAGATTCACTGTAATGGTACTGTAAATGGTTCAACAATGTGCTCTTGACCTATCTTGGCACAGGAGATCCTTGTTGGTCCCTTTAATTGGTTGCACTGGGAACCATAATTCTGTACTAAACTCTTGCCACAAAAACGCATAAGAGCAAAAGGGCAGCTACTAAAAATTTAGCTTGCGTGCCAATTAGTGTCTGGAGGCCCAGGTTATTTGAGGCTGAGAGAAGCAGCAGAAATGACTCAGAGGACGATCTGAGTCATAGCTTCAATATGATGAATACTGGCAGTCAGGGAGATCGTCTTTATTCACACATATCTGGGTACTTTCAGCGGTGACTCGGGTGAATTGTGTTTGAAATAACTCTCTTTTGGGCTTTTTAATCGTGTGTGAAATAAATCTCTTTGAGGACACCTCAGATGGTAAATAAAATGGAAAACAGAGAGTAGGCTTAATATGAGTGAAATATATTCAACATGGTCAAGCGCTGGATAGTGTTCATGTTACAAGCTGGTTCACAATCCAGCCACTGTAGTGTATTGTCAGAATGCCCCGTTGACTTCTTTTCTGTCTGCAAACAATAGCTTTCAGCTTGGTTGCACCGCTCGTATGCGCTTCAAAACACAATTGCTGTGTTTCAAGTCACTCTGTTCTAACTGTGGGTCAGAGACAACAAGCAGAGAGACCAGGAGAGTGGCATTAATCAGGCACAGATGACCTGGCTTGCCTCAGACAAATGAATAATGCAGCCAAGAAGGAAATCAGGAAAAAAAAAATGCAGCTCTGACATTTTGGAAGTCAAGTAAAGAGTAAAAATGGTCGGTATGGGTGGCAGGTGAAGTCTAAAAGAGCTGGATGCAGGCTTTGAGAGGGTTGCCAGGTCTGCAGCCCTGTTTTTCTCATGCTCGTCTTATGCCACCCCAACCTCCCTGACTCCCTATCTATTTTACTGTCAGTGGAATGAGACCCTGGTGCAGAGCGGGAAAGGACATGGCTTGAGGAAATAGGACAGTGGGCCAGGGGTGTGGAAATGGGTTGCTTATCAGCTGATCCCAGGGGTTGAACTGCAACTTGGTGTGGAGTAAAAAGAGGATGGTAGCAGGGAGGGAGGGGGTGGCGAGGCAGGACAGATATAGAACAAGGTTAAAGGAGGACGTGTTGTGGATGCTCTCAGCCCTTTTTCCCTGCACGCCTCCCGTCCCCTCGCCTCCCCTCCCTCCAACTTTTAACCTCGTTCTTTCTCTCAGGTCCATTGGCCCTGGTTGCCAGAACATGCTAAAACAAGGAGAGCGATTCAGGCCCGCAACAGGAAACTCAAGGCGAATTGTTGCCAAAGATATCAGTCCTCAGACAGGGTGTGGCATTACACTCCGCCTGCTTCCTTTCACGCTCTTTCTCTCCTTTCCTTCCCACCTGTCTCCTCTCTCCCTCGACTCGGCATCACATCAGGACGAGTCCCTGCCTCGACAAACCTATCCGCAATGTCAAAGCCAAACTGACAAAGGGATTTGTTTTTAACCTCGAGAAACGAAATGTCACGGAGTGTGATTGTTGAATTAGGCTTGCCTCTTTCTTTTTTATGAAATGATTAATCACTGCAGCACTAACAATACTAATAAACTTTGTTATCTCACGGTAAAAATAAATGCTGCCACTGATGACTGCGACCTTGAGCATGAAGTCAGATGACTGTTGTTTTCTGTCTCTGACCTAGAGGACTTCTTCTCTGTCATACATCACAGCTTGGCAGGATATTCAGCTCCTGCTGCAGAGACTGTAGCATCACTACATTCGCAGCAGCTTGCCACACCATTCATCCGGCCCTTTTCAGAATTAAAACACGACTTAATGCTTTATTCCAGGTGTCTAAACTTACAAAAACCCAAACAGACGAGCAGAGTGTTCTTTCTTTGCTGCTACATATTGAAGAATCTAGGTTTAACCAGCTGGTGGGTGCAGTGTGGTGGGCTATTTTTAATTATTCGTCTCACAAATAAGTTATTTTGGTAGCTGAGAAAACTGCAGCACCCTCTCTCCAGGGTGATAAACACAAAATTTGAACTAGCTACCAAAGTAAATTATTTAGACTTACTGTTAAAGAGGTAATATGTGGTAATTATTATCTAAATATCCACATTACTTAAGATTGTACTTTGTTTATTTTCAAGCATATGGCCCCTCACATATATGGTCATTTTCTGCAAAATTGCCTCTTATTTCCCCTTTAAGAATAAGATAGCAAATATGTCTGATCCTGTTCAGCTCTCAAGTTTCTGTTGCTTTTTTTTTTTTTTTTTTCTCACTTGAATGCCACCAGCAATCTTGAGCTCAGATACCAGGTGTCATGCCCAAAGAAATGCATCCTCTTCATCTCCAGTCACAATTCATGGGCAAGTTGGCCCTTGTGCTGTGAATGATTCACTCAGGGTGGGGGGGGGTTGGGGGGAGTTCACTTCACAGTCAAGAATTGAGGACATCCTACACATTCCAAGTGTTTATCAAATACCGACAGCCTATTTCTGCATTGAAAATACAGCCGTATTTTGCTAAAGGGAGAGAGCCAGAAACATCAACAACAGCCAGAGAGCCGTGGCTGTTATGTAAGCTGAATTAAATTGATCCTATGGGGTTGACTTGTCGGGCTTGAGTTGCACTGACATGGATGAACACTCAGGCATAAGAAAATCTCCATGCATTTGCAAAAGGGCAAATTGTTGCCACGCTCTTAGACCTCGAAACGTATATTCTGACATAACAGCAACACCCGTGTTTATTTGTATCAGATCTTCTTTGAGCTAGTGTTTGCATTATTAAACCACTGATCTCTGCACTGCTGCTCGGATTTCAAATTATTACACAGGTCTGGCTCGGAATCTCAATAACAGGACACTTACTTATAGCTGCTCTTTATGCATCTGAAGTCGTCTGCAAAAGATTCATGGGTTTGGTCCTCTGTTATCATGATCTACAACATTTTCTCTCATCATTTCAATATACCAGGGATACGAAACAGATACCAATCAAAATAAATGTTAGCATTGAATGTCATAGTTCCTGTGATATTATAACCATAAGATAAGACTAATGGCAAATAGTTCTTGGGTGCTTGTTTAATATCATGTTTTGATATGTAGTGATACAGACCAAAAGAAAAATCGAGTAGCTGCCTTCTGCTGTCACGTCTGATGCTCCCTTCCAAGAAATGTGCTCATGTACCTTTCCTTTAATACTGATGTGACTCTCAAAGTGTGGGAAATATATGTTGTTGCTGATACACAGTCCAGGTATGCTTTAATGTACTAATACATTCACTGTAATATATCAGATATATCAGAACTGAACTGATTGTAATGAGACATTTTGATCAGATAGTCAGATTCCATAACATCATAATAATAATTATTGTTGTTGTTGTTGTTGTTATCATCACCATCATCGTCATCATCATCATCATCATCACCATCGTCATGATCCCATGGTTTAAATGCTGTTTCAGAGGTTTTCCCACCCAGCCAAGAATAAAAAATTAAGAAGAAATGGAATACTTGGATTTTTTTTTTCAACATGAAAATGGTGAAATTCTGAGGGCTTGAGTATTGGCACAAAATATCAAATATGTATCTATATATTTATCTCTCTCTCTCTCTCTCTCTGTATATATATATATATATATATATATGTATATATATACACACACATACGTGTGTGTGTGCTTATCTATATCTATATATCTATATGGATATAGATAGATATATAGATATGTATACATATCTAATGTGAATCAAAGAGCAGCTGGAAATCTTCCTGCTAATGAGAAAACTTGCAGAGAGCTGGAGAATGAAACAGAGGAATTCTCTCTCTGGGGTGGAAGACAGCAGAAGAAAGGGGGAGAAAAAAAAACCCTGACAATATGTTTGAAGCTGTGAGAGACGGAGGTGAGCCGGGTGGAGGGGTGGAGGGGTGGGGGGACCTCAGAGGCTTTGGAGCCAATTTGAGGACCTTGTGATGCAAAACCAGTCCTCGGCAACAGACAGTTCCCATGGCAACGGCGAGCTGCCAAAGTTCCTTGTTGACAAATGACAGCTCCCCTCTCCTCAGCACTCGCCTGGTGTGTGTGTGTGTGTGTATGTGTGTGTATGTGCGTCTGTGTGCATGAGTATGATGCGTGTGTGTGACTGTGTATGTGTGTTTGATTTGGCGAGTCACCATCTTTGCCTCAGGCATGGGGAAGAAGGGGTGGAGGGACAGAGACAGAGCATTATATTATGTATGCAGACACGGGCACACACACACACACACACATACACATACACACAATAGTAACTAGTGTCTGACATGCCCTTACAGGCTTTTGAATGATTCGTACATGTTCTCAGTATTGGAGCTGCTTTACATTATTATGGATACTGATAACTGACTATTCTATACTTACTATATTACTTACTGTATTACTCACATACTATTCTATACTTACTTGTGTTTTTATAACAAATAATCAAGTTATTCTAGATACTGGTGATTAAACATGGAATACTGCATAGTCCATGTGTTCAATCATAATATATTGACATCTCAGACTTGAATGTGTAAACTTAATCATAAACTTGGTTGTGTTGTGGAAATGTACATTCTGTGCGGTGCTTTAGCAATATGTTGTTTCTGATAAACAGTCACACCACAACAGAAAGTGAATTGAAGTGAGAGAGAGAGAGAGAGAGAGAGAGACAGAGACAGAGAGTAACACTGAGGGATCTGAGGTGGAGGCAGAGAGGGAGCGAGATACGGCTGGACTGAGATAAAGAGAGGGAGGATACACAGCCCTGCGGCAGCAGTGTGCTGAAAAGATGATCTTCCGTCCTCACCTCGCAACAGAGCTGTCAAGATGTTCAGACCCGTGATTTAACCTCCCCGTTTGCACTGTGCCCCCCACCCCCCCCACCCCACACACACACACCATGTACTACAATGGCTTAGCTGTGCTTTGCAGCAATCCGTGGCAATGTCACGCAAAACCCGCACAGTATTAGAAATAATCCAGTAATTAGGACGCACATAGTAAGTGCTATATTACTGGATCAAAGGAACATTTAACTTGAAGGCTGATAATGCCACTGGGTGACAATATTTAGTAAGTACAGACCGCATATGCCAGTAGATAATGAATGTCTTTATGGGGGAGACACAATAATAGTAAGCATGAGGGGCGTTATCTTTGGAGAAGCATCCCTCATATTTTTTTTTTTTTTTTTTTTTTTTTGCAACTAGGACAGGGTTAGCATTGTGTGTGTTCCTGTACTTGCTCCATAGCAAGGACCAGAACACATTTTCAAAGAAAACAAAGTACACAACAGTTAGAATTAGGGTTAAGTTAAGGTTAGGGTAAGGGTTTGGGTCAGGCATTCACTGGCTATGGTTAAAATTAGTGTATGTGTGTGTGTGTGTGTGTGTTTGAGTGTGTGTATGTGTGTGTTGGGGGGTGGGTCACTCTACAGAGAGTAATTATTGTTTCCATTGGGTAACAGATATGACAGAAGGAGGGGCATGCAGGAGGGAGTGTGGAGGTGACTACTCTGACGCTAATGTCAAAAAGATAAACAAGAGTTGGGCGCCAAAGTGACACCTGAGAGACTCGGCGAGTGCAGTAAGGTGGAGCGTGGCACTCCACGGAACAGCAGGCAGCAAGGCGGGAAGACAATAAGGAGGAATTCACACATTTACATACACACTCCCACACTCCCACCTGCCTGCTGGATCTGTGTGGATTGACGTGCTCGAGATGTAATGGAATGAAATGAGGAGACGATACTTTTTTCAACATTCCTTTTTACTAATCTTTACATTTGTCACAATACATCACATAAAATCATCAGAGTAGACTTACCCCTTTGTTGTTTCATAAAAGACGATGCAGTTATATGTTCTTGTCTCAGAATATTGCTTTCCCATATGCTTTCACTTCAAAAATAGCATTGATAAGCTTCGGGCTTGTGCTATTATGTGGGGTGTTAGACAGCAGAAGTTACATATGCTGGTAATTTGTCTGTCTCAACTTGAATAGCTGTCAAGTCAGGTGACTGCCAAAATGGTAACCAGGGATGGAGAACATTTTTTTGTACATAAGACAGGACAAATCATCTGAGATCTCAGCTCCACGAGTTCTCTCAATGCAAATCAAACAGAAAAAAGTAACACATTGATTAATACAGTTTTTTTTTTTTTTTTTTTTTTTTTTGGCTTAGATTTGGTCATCATCATATGTAACATATAAATGAAGACTCTAATCCCCAGAAGTACCAAAGGAGACTCAACCACAAACAACTCATGGTGAGGGTCATTTTTTTTTTTTTAAGACAAACAATACGTCAAATATGACTACAAATGCAGTCTGTCTGAGACTAGATTATTGGGCTAACTGAAGACTCTATTTCACAAATCTAGTAACCATGGCTGGTGCCATCATGGAGGTCAGTTGGATATTTGGCTCTGCACGAATAGTTTAATGATTAAACATGAAACACGTTGTAATTGTGATGTGGCTGTAGATCCAGTTAGAAATGCTATAAGTCCAAGTGAAAAGTCAATCTTGTCTTATCCCTAGAGCCACTGGGCTTGTGCTGCCTGGCAGAGATGTTGGAAAGTTGTAAATTCTGGGAAAATGCATGTAGGAAACAAGTTGTCTGTCATGCGGTTTCCACGTCTTGTCAACATACACTGTAAATGCCAGGCAGCATTACTTTTCAGATGTTCATAATCCTCAGAGTGCACTCATGTTTATTTCTCAGCATTGCATTGCCTTCAGTCTATCAAAACACCTGTGTGGTGAAAGGTTTCCCATCAATTTGAAATAAAATACTGCACTTACAGTTAGTGTCATCCAATGCTGAGGAGCTAGCAATCGTTGCCAAATATCAGGGATGCATTGTTAGCTATTACGCCAATGGTTCTTAATGGTTTTTCTGAGCTGGTCCACTGCAATACAGGGAGTTTTAGCTAACTAGTCAGCTGGTTAATGTTAACATGCAACGACTAGTTACTAATGCTAGCATCAACTCTCTTACCGATTGTGCAAATCAGGTGTGTTAACAGGACAGTGGTGCTTAGTTGACCAGATTCTATAGTTTCCTAGCAAACAAGCTGATGTCATTTAAACTCAAAGTTAATTCGATTTGTTGGTGGTGCAAAGGTCATTTTCCAGTCAAAACTTTTACTTCCAAATGTATGTCCTTTGGAGCTTGATTAATATGTGTTTTGTCCCTACTGGATAATGAACAGATGGCCACCCATCTAAGGTGTGCTTTTTATCCATTCTGAAAGCAACCCTGAAGAAGGCCAAGCACTGAAATGCCTTGGTATAATAAAGTCTTAAGTTTTATTTTATTTTTTTTGTTTTTTTTCCCAGTTCCCAGCCAAACAGCACAGAAACAAGACACACTGTTGGTGTTTGACAGCAGGATATATCCCAGAATCCTCAGTGACACCAAGTAACTATGTCCTTAGACAGCAAATACGACAAGATTCGAATAAAAACTGTTGGTGTTATTGTGTTTGCAAACTGAAAGTTTGGCCTGATGGCTATAGGACAGATTATGAGGTCACAAAACTCAGTAGTGTTCCTCCTCTGGGGGTCATGAACATGCACAGCAAGAAAGACTGAAAACCTTTCATTTGAAAAGATTTAAAAAAAAAAAGGTATTCTTGACCTGTCATTTCAGGAGCATGATTTATGTCTGTTGATTTATATTGAAACGGCAAACTTGTATGTGCAGAAACGGGACCAACTGTGAATAGCTACTGTTTCCCAACAGCCAAAGACCTCCATTATGGCCTCCAGAGTGGGTGTTATGTCACCTTAAAGCCCTCTTGTATTATTATTTTGTGAATTTACAAACCCCTCAAACAGTCTGTTGAATTTTGAAGGTTGGTGATGATTATGTCTAGGGGAGAAAATGTCAAGGCATAAACTTTTCATGGCACTGGTATGTATTTTCTTTTTTCTTTTTTACTTTTAATGGGTTATTTTTATGGACATAAAAATACAACTTGAACTTGATTTCTAGGTAGAAGCTAAACCAATATATTCAAATATTCCACATATTGATGTTGCTTCAAAATAAACAAAATCACTATAACATCAAGTTATTTGTTCAGAAATGTACTGTGTGCTGGGAAACGTGGTGATATACTTCTAGTAAGTTAGTATTTTACAGTGCAGTAATTTGCAACAATGTAAGTTTTGGAATATGTTTAGACTGTTTTTCCCACTGACTAGGGTCAAGCTTTGCTGTGGTTTGACAGGTTTCCAGAGTGCATGTCCAGTGCCTTTAGAAAACATAGTGGTCCACCATAGTGAACCAGGAATGACCCAGTCGCCTCTCACAGCCTGACCACAGCTGGTCAAAGATGGCCACAGCCTACGACATACGTTTGACATTGATTCCAATTATAGCACTTTTTGATTTTGTTGATGACATCTTTGTTAAAGAGCACTGTTAAAATTGTTCATTGTTCATTTCAAATCAATACTGGCTGTGCTCAACAAATGACTGGAAGGATGATAGTGAAAGCGGTATTGGTTTATATCTTTCATTGTTGTATTTGAAATGTGAAAAATGATTCTCGCCTTGTGAAATGCCCTTGCCATTTTTTAAATTCAGCTATTTTTGGCAAACCATAATTGACAGACCTACTGTACCAAACTATAACAAGATTTGTCTAAGTCTAACTAATGAAAACAAAGTTAGAACACTCTTTGTTCTGTGCTTTTCAAAGCCACAATTGTCCTTGAAGGTCAGCCTTAGGTTTGTGCATCATCAAGATAGGTAGTGCTAGGAAACACATTTTGAGGTAAAAGGAAGAAAAAAATGGCGGTGGAAACCACTGAACTTTGAATGAACTTTGAACAATGTTTTCAATGAATTCCTGGCATTAAAAATCCATGCCTATGTCCTGTATTATTCAAATGCAGTCTTGAAATGCAAGATACTTAGTAACAAGAACAAGCACATTAACACACCATATACATATATCTATAAAAAAAAAAAAAAAACACTAAGGCACTTAGAATTGTTTCTTTAGGGAAACTGTGTTTTAACATTTCCAATGGTTATGATTGTTGTCTCTTAAAGTCTGAACAACACACGTGTTGCCACTGTAGCACAGTTGCTCTGTCTGAGCCCATTTTGTTGAAAATCTATTGCCTGAGACAGCGTCTGAAGATCAAAATCGACAGGCACACATAATGAAATGTAACACCTACTTAATAAAAACAACTGATTGAATCAAATTTAAAATGCTACATTATATGACAGACAGACAGTCAGACATACACACACACACCCCCAAACCACCATCCTTCATTTCAAAGGCTAGTTTAGGGTCCTGAAACAAGACCGTTGCACCAATATTAAGCCCCTATTTGAGACTTTTAGTTCTGTGCAAAGGGGCTCGAAAATGGTCTTGGAGACAGTGCAATATCGAGCTTCAATTCACCGTTTTGAGGATTTGAGATCCCATAACTTGTGACATTAGCCTTAATTGTTTGAGAAATGCTTCCAGTGCCAATAGTGGCAAAGAATTGTCTATTTTCATTTGACCATAGCATCAGCAATGATATTTGGAGCTAATTCTGTGCACCACACGAGTTGGTGAGCCAATTAAAGCAAAGCCAACTTGGCATTACTATACCTTGGGTAGGTAACACTGATCATCTTCTTCATTTGATGACAGCTACCATTCTTACATTACCAATGCCTTTCTGACAGAGTTACAATATAAGTCTTCTCTTAAAGAGTAACATTATTGTCTATGGCCCCTATGGTGCCAAAAGCCAACCCTGTGGAGCTCTCTTTCTGGGGCAGTAGAGTCCCACTGGGAAGGACCCACAGCCTGCTCCTCTTCATCTTCCTCCTCCTCCACATCCTCCTCCTCATCTATCTTATCTATCATGCCACTGTCCTCCGTCCTCATGTGTGCATGACTCTGACCCAGCAAGGTCCTAGTCCTACTCATCTGGCTTGGCTTGTCCTTACCCACATCAGTGGATGGCCCAGCTGTTCTTCCTTCATCCTCTTCCTCATCCTCCTCCTCCTCCTCCTCTTCCTCCCTCTCCTCCTCTTCTTCATTTTCCTCTTCCTCAACATCTTCCTCCTCTTCATCATGATCTTCCACAGCCACAGCCAACCCTAACCTGCTCTGGTTGGCCCCCAGTTGGAAAAGGGAGGAGGAATGTGGTGTGGATGGACAGGTTGAAAGAGTTGCATCATACAAGGAGAAGGGGAGATGGAGGTAGTGTCCTGCAGCTGCCGCTGCTGCATAGATGCAACAGCACGTCTGGGCACAGTCGGGCCGGAGCTCCCCTGCTCCTCCTCGGACCATTCGGAAGCGCTTGCGAAAGGGTGGCCCGGCTTGTGGGGCCAAGCACAGCCGGGTAGGAACTGCTCCATGGAGAGCCTGGTGGGTGGGGCTGGCACTGGATGGCAGGATGCAGGGGCCAGTAGTGAGCCCTGGGTTGGGCGGGAAACACCAGTCAGTGCTCTGGAGCAGGATCTCGGCTCGCAGACGACGAAGGAGATTGTTAACCAGGACAGAGCGACGAAGGAAGGCCTCAGGGTCATCAATGAAACGCATCTTCTCTAAGGAGAGACGCAGCACATGGGCACGCTCTTCCAACACTGGTGCCACCTAGAGGACATTGTCCCATTAGATCTGAGCAATCTAGTTGTGTGCAGAGCACTGAGGTCCAGATTCACTAGCCACAGTTTTGTGCATTGAAGTGACAGTTTGGATGCTTACCCATATAGTGGTATTTATAACAAACGTTATAACATGTTTATTTAAGTGTCACTTTCAGTGCTCTTTCAAGCTCCAACAGTCTATACTGTATCTACTTCATTTATTTTGGAACAGTACACTCCCAGTGAAGCTCTAATTCGTACCAAATGGAAGGAATCAATGGACCAAACTTAGTTAATGTATCACACTTGCACAGAGCAGCAAATAGTACTATATGGGTAAGAATCCAAACTATCACGTTAGGTTGCTTGAGCAAAGATTTTAGAGTTTTTGCATTATTCACTACGCTTAAATTGCATGCTTGAGCTGTAACACTAATTCACCAAGGCTGGCACCTTTGCACTCTAATGTTCCCTTGACAATTAGACTCTTCTCCTATCTGATTTGATATTGTGGGAGGGAAATCCCTCTCTCTTGCTTGCCTTACTTGCTGGTGACAATCCCTGCATCTTGTAGCAATGAGAGCAGCTATTTAAAAAAAACAAACAAAAAATAAAAAACAAAGTCTTTATGCCACCTGTCAAAGGATTTAATGTGAACTACAATAATTTGAGTTGGTGGTGCTAAATGCTAGTCATCTATGTGCTATCTCTCTGGCATGCCTCACCTACATTAACTGTTATGTATGGAAACTAATGAGATTTAATTTATCTATACATGACCGTACCCAGACACAAAGAAGCTTTACTTTATTTAGCAAAATGCTTTCCACTCATTATGCACAGTTAACAGATAGTGTGGCATTCTGATTTGGTCAAGAGTGCTCTTTGCTGCATTGAATTTGAAAGTATTGGTACTTACAGTTTGGCAATATGTCCTGAAGCTGAAGTGAGGATCCTCATCATCAACAAACTTCCTCTTGAAGTATGCAATTCTCGACATTGAAACATGATCTGGTGCGCGCCTACAGTGTGGTTCTGCACAGAAGGAAATAAACAGTACCATCAAACAACTGCAATCATGAAGAAACACAATACTATCACATTTTTCCCACGACAGAGAGTAAATAGCATTACAGCAGTTTATTTTTTCATAATTCACACTTCTAAAAATGCTTCCTATTTTTGGGCCCGCAGCCCAGACGGTGTAGGTGGAAATCCTAATAAGGGACAGATGTCATGAATTCAAATAAATCATGAGGTTTAAGTCACTCCTCAGACTGTTTTGTATAAAACTGTACTGCTCCCTGCATATTTGGAATCCTATTCCTTTAGAATCTCTGGATGGGATAATAAACAAAAAGATCTATTCAGTGATCATGGGTCAGCAATACCTCAGATTCGGTTTAGTTCAATAATTCAGTAAGCGAATAAAGCATTCCTGGGCAGTTTAAAGTAGACAGTGAATGATTTATTTCAAGCAGCAATGGAAGACGAGTAGATCTGACAAAAAAGGAAAAACTGGCTGAGGAACAAAGCTGCTAATGCGGGTAGCCTTGACTTTTGTAGGATTTGAACTATTTATATGACCATTGCATAGTTGCTGGTGCGTGCTGTTTGCAGCGCTGTTGCTCTGGTTGAAAAGCAAGGTATCAGAAGTCTCAAGAGGAGGCTCAAGTCTCCAAGACTTAGAAATGAAATATATAATTATACAAGTATCTTTATGAGACCCTTTGAGACCTTAATGAGACAAAACCAAAGAAAGAAAGAAAGAAATTAAGGCTGAATTCTAAAGAAATAATCTTTTTCTTATTCAAGAAAGCATAGCAGGTAAATATAAGGAAGTACTACATATTTGGTCCAATGCAAATGTAGGAATCTTGGATTTCTCTCTACAGATAAGTATGAAGCCTGTTGGGTTCATCTATGAAAGGCATCCCCAATGGGTAAACAAGTACATCTAAAAGCAGTATCAGATTAAGCGGTAGGCTTAATGCTTTATAACATCTGAAATCTCTGATGTTGAAGACCTTGACTCATTTTGACTCAGTACACAAATAAATAAATACAGATTGAATTAGATAACATGTTTATGTTGATATTAATACCTCAACTTGCACATTTAAGACTATTTAAGTACTTGTAAGGCCTAATATGCATAAAATTGAATTTAAGACATTTTGAGATTTTATAATGACCTGGTAAGCCGGACTTACTAGTGATACACCGTCCTTGGCTCTTGGTATAAGTGTTAAGTCACACAAGTTGCTGTGTGGGTTGACTCATACACTATATTACCAAAAGTATTCGCTCACCTGCCTTTACTCATACTATGAACTGAAGTGCCATCCCATTCCTAACCCATAGAGTTCAATATGATGTCGGTCCACCTTTTGCAGCTATTACAGCTTCAACTCTTCTGGGAAGACTGTCCACAAGGTTGAGGAGAGTGTTTATAGGAATTTTTGACCATTCTTCCAAAAGCGCATTGGTGAGGTCACACACTGATGTTGGTCGAGAAGGCCTGGCTCTCAGTCTCCGCTCTAATTCATCCCAAAGGTGTTCTATCGGGTTCAGGTCAGGACTCTGTGCAGGCCAGTCAAGTTCATCCACACCAGACTCTGTCATCCATGTCTTTATGGACCTTGCTTTGTGCACTGGTGCACAGTCATGTTGGAAGAGGAAGGGGCCCGCTCCAAACTGTTCCCACAAGGTTGGGAGCATGGAATTGTCCAAAATGTTTTGGTATCCTGAAGCATTCAAAGTTCCTTTCACTGGAACTAAGGGGCCAAGCCCAGCTCCTGAAAAACAACCCCACACCATAATTCCTCCTCCACCAAATTTCACAGTCGGCACAATGCAGTCTGAAATGTACCGTTCTCCTGGCAACCTCCAAACCCAGACTCGTCCATCAGATTGCCAGATGGAAAAGCGTGATTCATCACTCCAGAGAACGCGTCTCCACTGCTCTAGAGGCCAGTGGCGGCGTGCTTTACACCATTGCATCCGACGCTTTGCATTGCACTTGGTGATGTGTGGCTTGGCTGCAGCTGCTCGGCCATGGAAACCCATTCCATGAAGCTCTCTGCGTACTGTACTTGGGCTAATCTGAAGGTCACATGAAGTTTGTAGCTCTGTAGCAATTGACTGTGCAGAAAGTCGGCGACCTCTTTGCACTATGCGCTTCAGCATCCGCTGACCCCTCTCCGTCACTTTACGTGGCCTACCACTTCGTGGCTGAGTTGCTGTTGTTCCCAAACGCTTCCATTTTGTTATAATAGAGCTGACAGTTGACTGTGGAATATTTAGGAGCGAGGAAATTTCACGACTGGATTTGTTGCACAGGTGGCATCCTATGACAGTTCCACGCTGGAATTCACTGAGCTCCTGAGAGCGGCCCATTCTTTTACAAATGTCTTGTTTCACAGTCTGCATGCCTGAGTGCTTGATTTTATACACCTGTGGCCAGGCCAAGTGATTAGGACACCTGATTCTGATCATTTGAATGGGTGAGCGAATACTTTTGGTAATATAGTGTATGAGCAGAATCAGCAATCCCTTTAGCTTGTTATTGCTGATATAAATTGGTTTCTGAACTGCTGAGCGGGCCATTTCAAGCCAACACTGTCAGCTGTCCCATCATGCTGTTGTTGTCAAAATTTAGAATTAATGAGTAAAGTTGGGAACAGGTGCAGGGTAGCGGAAGCGACTTGAGCTGTGTTTGGTGTTGAGAGCCGGTGTTGGTGGGGTTGGTTCTTGGACACCAGAAATAACTGTTGAGCCTTCTGAAGGTGTCAACAAATCATCTGTGGCGGGAGCCCACTTCATAACCCTTGTGACATACCTGCACTCACACACTCAACCCTGTAACATTTAGATAAGGTGGCCGCTAAATGGTGCTGCCTGTGTGATGGCTCTGTAGATTTATGACACTATAGCCTGATGTCCGCACTATTTCTGGCTAAGGACATCATTCTTTTTGACATCTGAAGGATTGCAACATTAAATCCTGTGTACTGGTAAACAGATCATCCAGTGAACCTGCTGGACTAATGTTGAATTTGTTGGCTTTGGAGCGCTTGTACAGATCATCATCATCATCGTCATTATCATCATCATCATCATCATCATCATCATCATCATCATCATTATTGTTGTTGTTGTTGTTGTTTTGCCTTGTTTGTTCTTTTATATGATGGTGATTTGACAGTACTTTCTACATGTTTGTATAGTGTTGGTCTGCAGTATAATGTTTGTCTTGATGCTGCTTTCTTGGCAAGCACTCTCTTAATTATGTTCTAATGTTTTTAATCTAAATGGATTCGACCAACCATATTTCTTTTGGGCAACATTTATAATAATTAAGGATGTACGATAATATCAGCACGTCATCACTATTGGCCAATATTGGTTTTAAAATATTGTATCGACCTGAAATGAGAATTTCTGTCGACATGACAAGCCCATATTTGAGACAGGACAAATTTGCCCTGGTTGTGGCTGCAGTTTTTCAGGGAGAGCATCATCCAAGTCTGTTTAAGTGGGATGACTCTTAAAATTTTGCATGACAGAAAATGTTAAAATGGTAAAAATAAATATGGCATGTTTTAAAAAGCTTAGTTTGAAAAGCACTGTATTTTAGGTCTGCATCTGCCAGTGGGTCATCACAATAACAGCAAGCATAATAATATGTTCCACTACAGGAGTGGAAAAAATATGTGCATATATCGGTTTCAGTATCGGCATCTGTGATGGGCCTAAAGAGTTAGATAATATTGTGCATCTCTAATAATAATAAATTAATAAATTAAAAATTCTAACATTTGTATTTTCACTTCAATTTTTTTGTGTGTTTTTAGCAGATAATGATACAAAATGTAAGAAAAGTAAAAAAAAACAAACAAAAAAAAAAACGTGCTCTATAATGTCAGGGTGACTAACCTGCTGGAATATAGTTGGTAATTAGCCAAACTAAATTTAAATGAATGCATGTATAAATGTTTGTGTGTGGTACCCTGTGTGAACTGCTCTCCACGGCTGCTTGGTGGGGTGGGGTTCGACAGGCAGGTCTTGGTGCAGCGCTCTGACTCCCATATGGGCTGGTAAGGGGTGAGCGGAGGGTCGCCCTCTGGGTCCAAGAAAGGATTCATGGACAAAACCAGGGTCATCTCTCTCTGTGGTTTAGGTCTATAACAACAAGAACAACAACAAGACAAAAAAGAGTGGAAGTTAGTACACTCATGTAAATAGCTGTAAGGCTTTAAATCTTCATTTTCTAATCAATTAATTTTCAATTTGATAAAAAAAATGAAAACATGTTAACTATGAATGAAAACTGGTGATGTAAATATGAAGTAAACTACTGTACCTATACAATATAAAAGATATTTTCGAAAATATTATTTAATGCAACATGTTTCATTTTACCAAAGACCATACCTAATAAACATCAATCTGATACTATTATCAAATATTGTGATATTTGCCATCATTTGCGATATTTTTCACAGTATGAAATATTGAACAGCCGTTATGGCATCTTCGGACTTTTATTTTGAAAGGACATGCACCCAGAACTGTCATGGTGGCAGCATGTTGAAGGCATGCATGCAGTGCTTTAATATACAGACAGGCAGGATTTGCTTTCAAAGACGAATGTTAGCTCGTAAATTTGGCAGTATTTAACGATGGTGAGCCAAAGGATTTAAATGAAGCTAAATGTCATTTTAGTTGCAAGCATTTTTCTATTTAAGTTTTCTACTTACAAGTGTTGTATACAGAGTACAAGCAGAGAAGTGAACAGCCTATTAAACTCGCAATACATTATTTATCCATAGGCTAAGGCTACTACACATTGAAAAAAAAAAGAGAGCATAATATTGTCTATCGTGAAATTTGGGCTGGACAACATCGTTATATTAAATTTTGGATATCAGTCATAAAGCTGAGTTCATGTCTGATAGGACACAGGTGTTGACAGGCAGTCCACAGAGGCAATGTACAGGGTGTATAGAAGCAGATTATATTCTCTCTTTTTAGTCCATCAGGCGTAATTGATAGAGAGCCTTTAGTTTTTTTTTTTTTGAGAGATTGAGAGTGACTCAAGTATATGATAGTATGATAACTTGTTCCACCACAGGTGAACTACAGAAAAGAAGAGTCCAGATTGTGGCTTTTGGCCCTGTTGTAGTGGTAGTACCAGGCATTCTTCATTGTCAGCATAGACCTGAATGAGGGAGTTCAGGTAGGCAGGAGCTGTTTTAGTCGTGATTTTGTAAGCAATTCGACTTGGGATACAGTGGAGGGATATGAACAGTGAGGTTACATGTGCTGTTTTGGGCTGGTTGAAGACCAGACACACCGCCTCGTTCTGGATCATCTGCAGAATTTTGGACGTGCATGCAGGGAGGCCTGCCAGTGAGGAGTTCCAGTAGTCAATGCATCATATTAACGAGAGCCTGTACCAGGAGATACGCTGCTCGCTCAGACAGGTAGGATCTAATCTTCCTGATGTTGCACAGGGCAAATTGACATGACCGAGTAATCGAGGCCATGTGAACCTTAAATGATAGTTGTTCATCAATCACAACACCCAAGTTTCAGGCAGAGTTTGTGGGCATGACTTGGTGGCTATTGATGTGCTGTTGTACAGAGGGATTAGCTGAGATGACAAGGAGCTCAGTCTTAGGCATGACGAGATCCGTGCTGAGACTGTGGGGTCTTCCAGTGGAACGTTAGGTTAGCTCTGTCAGAATATCAGTGGTATGAGAATCCATGAGGCCGGATGATTGCACCAAGTGAGGTGGAGTTTACTGAAAGAGAAGTGGATCGAGCACTGACCCTTGAGGAACACAAGGCACACAGTGAACGTAAATGATAAATATTTGCATTATCTTTATGCCACACAAAACACAAAACTAGGCCTATCAATAGTAGTACTTCATAGATGTAATGTCAGAGCACATAAAAACAAATGAGGGAAAACGAAGTGGGCAAAAATAAAACAACACTATGCTTAGTTGAGTTTATTTGCTGAGTCATCTGACAAGTAACTAATTTGTTACTAGCTACTTCAATGAGAACTACTATCCAAACTAACTATCCACACAGAAGCACATTAACTATTATGAGGGTTCAGGTTGTGGGTGGTTGTTTTGTTTTCTATAAACAGGCCCACATAGACTGTATAAACAGTGATCAAGGCTCCAAATAAACTTGAACTTGAACTCTATAAATGTCACAACCAGATTATATGCATAAGTCCTCCTCTTAACGAGGTAAATGAAGTTAACAAGATGTTTATCTAAGATACTGGCAAATCTATCTGTGCCTGTTTGGAGGAGTAACCCGCTTCAGTGCAAGCTGCATGACAAATTGCGATGACAATAATGGTGAGTGCTAAAAATTGGCAGATGGCTGGCAACTCCGCGGTATGTGTGGTACCGTAACAAGTGAGACACAGATGGAGAAATGACACCCACTCACACCATGAATTCACTATTGATTAGTTGGCAGGAGAGTTAGCGAGATGTGTGACACCAATTTGTTCGGTGAAATGGATCCCACACATCGAACCACACTGGGAAGCTTTGTCAACAGCATGTTAATCCAGAATGCAAAGGAGATTTACACTGTGCCAATGGGTCCAGTGCACAAGGCAAACAACTCCACAAAAGTTACTCAACGCCCACAAGATGATGCCGATTAATGCAGATTTGTATGTTTCCAAATAATGGAATTATGTTTAAACATCTTAAGTCATGTCACCTCTAGTATTAAAGTAATAAACGCTTTGAGAAGAAACATGAGGCTGGCACATTGCTTGGCAATATTGCAGCAGGCAGTGCTTGCCAGCCTACTGAACTTCTTTATCTCCAAACAGAGCCCTACTGTCAAGACACTGAGGGGCCTGAGAGCCAAACTAAACCAACACAGATCTATTTGTGATTCTGTGTGTGCGCGTGTGTTTGTGTGTGTATGTGCCTATGTTTGTCGAGAAGCAGCTAGAGCTTATTGAATCGGGGGCGAGAAACCTTATCCTCCTTTTGATCAGAGTGAATGGCTGTCATTTGGCTCGTTGTTGATGCCTCCCCTTCATGCAGAATGGAAAGCCAGCTGTTTCTGGCACCAGCTGCAGCACCTCCTCCTGCACGTCCTCCTCAGCAGCTCTCCTCCTCAAAGCCTCCCCTGCCTCTCCTCTACCTGCCCCTGTGGATAGGGATCATTGCCTGCAACCCTTCTTGACAGGCCACACTGAGGCAAAGCCATCTCAGCCTCACCCCTGTTGGGTGGCTGATTAAAACGTTCAATCCAACGAGCTCCCCGCTTTCCTTGGCTCAACGGTTTTATTTCTGTGTTTTGCTAGTTTAATGGTTGAAGCAGGTAGATGGCAGACAGGAAACCAGATGTCTTTATTGTGGCTGTAACGGCATCAGCAAAAGTAGACAGTATTAGAGTAGGTTTGCACTCAGCCACTTTTTCAGTTCTGATCCAATTCCAATACAGAATCAGACTAGTATCAGCTGAGACCCAGCACCAATTCAGTGCCACAGCTCTTTTACTACTACTACTACTACTGTTGTTCTTGCTATTATGTGCAAGGTCAGATGAAGCTGTAGCAAAGCACACAAAACTTCTTACTGACAGAGCAATAACATACAAAAATGTATGTTACTTTAAATGTATTCCAAAGCAATTTATCTGGACTATAGGTTAAGTAGCCTTCAGATACAAACAGGTGTAGGAGTGCAAACTGCTATGGCAACGCTTTCATGTTTTGAAAAACTTGAACAAATCAAGTGCACAGCAATCAATTATTAAAATACAGTCGTGAAGATAGGTATTTTAAAGGACCATCCCAGTGATTTTGACTGTGTGGCTCATTTACCACAATGTACCCACATTTCACAATGGATCAAAACATTTTGCAAATCATGTGGGGGCAGTAAAGACATAACATATACGATAATTAAAATCCCTTCATTTTCAAAGTTTTGGCTGAAACAGCCACCTTACAATGTTCCGCTTCTGTGGCTAACAAAGTTTTCAAAATTCATAAACCACAAAATGAATAATTGTCTGTGTAGAGTAAATGTTTCCCTGGGGACTATTTTCCCTGGTGGATGGAGCGTTTAACTCCGCCCAATTTCAAGTCATCAAAACATAACTGTGCTACTTAAAGGGAAACTAATGTGACTTTATTACGACTTTATTACAGTGATGGAATACTGGTGTGAAGAAAGACTAAAGTCTCTGAAAATTCATTTTCATATCGTAGAGAAATGAATGGAAACAATGGCTGGGTAGGAGGGAGGCAAAATGATATGGTAGTTCTAAAATACGACGGATTGCTTTGGGAAACAATTAGCAGAAACACAAAGTATATACATTTTTTAGATATTGCAATAAAGCCTAAAAGTTTATTGGCAAAAAAAAAGTAAAATTACTTGAAACAGCTTGTGCCACATAACCCAAGTTTTCTGAGACTGCAAAGTGAGTCCAAAGACCAAAGTGAGTCCAGGTCTTCACTGGTGTAAAGATATTTACACCAGTATTTCATGCAAGTGACAAACAGTTTTGAACTCCTGCACACCCATGTTGCATGTTCACATTCTGCTCAGTGAGAAAATGTGACAAATTTACCACCTCCATGCTTATAATCCTATAGGTCTACACCACTGCTCTACAAGCTAATTACAATGCTTACTGCCTACTTATCTGACCTTCAATAGACCATGTCTGAAATCTCAGAGAAGAGGAGCATTATTTATCTGAGGCTGAACACATGAATAGAAAATGCCACGTGGCTCGCATCTGGTTTCTGCACACAGCAGCAGTGGACGGAACGGCGCTGCGCTGGCTCCTACACACACATCGACAAACTGGATCAAAAACACATCTGGTGGACACTGGCTTTGGTTGGGAGAATGCATTACCTCTGCGTGGCATAGGAGTGTTAACGTGTGAACGGGGAGGAGGCCCGTGTTCATACACAACTGCATGTGAAGATGCAACCTGAGCTGCATCTCAATTCAGCTGAAGTGGCTGAGGCAATGTTGGGGTGAAGTATTCCTTTAAGTAGCAAATTCATTGTTTCTACGTGGTTATCCTTAATTTGGCTGACATTTAAGTTTTACCAAGCACTTCACTGCACTTCCCAGAGATCACCATCATGTCATTCAGTGTGTCCAGTATGGTGGCGTCTTTGTCTTTGGATTTTCGGTTGAGTTTGACTTTCTGTAGGTGGTGCTCTTTTCTTTGTCTGTTCAGCCGAGGTGGCTGTCACTGCTCACAATAATGCTGCATTCGATGGCAGCATCACCAGCTTCCAACCTAAACATGCTGCAGTGCTTTTGGATGGAAAAACACAGATATCCAAGTTATCTGCTGACTGAAGTTAGGACTATCCGGTGATGTCAAAGAAGTATGGAAGTTTTTTTTTTTTTTTTTTTTTAAATTAGACTGTACATGTTACTTTTTGCGAAGCCATAGAAAGTCACTGAGCCACATCAGCCGCTTCTGTGGCCGCATTTAGGATGTTTATAATTTCAGTTCCAGTCAACTCCCTGTTCACTTCAATGGTTTTCACAAACCTATGCACAAAAACAAACTTGTGAAACACGCAGATGGCCGAGACTTACTTTAAACCAACTTGGCTCTTAATCCAAATAGTGGTATTTGCTATTCCATACGAGTGTAACAGATCCTCCAAATTAGTCATGAGAACAAGCACTTCAGCTAGAGTGTTTTTCTAAAATGAAAGAAGTAGATCTGGCCCAGGTAACAACACGATTTTGCACAATGACCTAAACGTTTATAATTCATTATCGCCATCCTCTTCCAGCCCCATGCTCGCTAACTGGAGGAACTACTTTGTGTATCGCGACACCAAAGCAATCCTTGGTGCTGTATGTTTGTTGTGGTCCTGTTGCATAGTGACGCAGAGAAAGAGTGGATCCACCAGTCAGCAAGGACGATGATTGGAAGAGCATGTAACAATCCTGGTGATTTTAGCTCAGAATCACAGTATTATCATCAGCATCCAGACTTTAAAGACAAATTGCTGTGACCCGGGCCAATTCAGAAGAAAACAACACACTCATTTTCAAGTTTTTTTCACATTAATTTGTGAGGTTTTTTTTGGTCTCTTTTTGCATAACTACCTAGTTCTTAAAATATGTCACTTCCTGCGAGCTACAGTGTTTTGCAGAAGAAAAACCCACATTGATGGTGGGCTGGATATACTGTAGGTTACTGTGGGACTGCAATCAGTGACATCGGCAGAATAAGCGTTTATTTTTACACTTGTTTTTTTTTTTTTTTTTTTTAATGAAAGTGTCCTGTGCCTGCCCTTACCTCCTCATGCTCACCGCTCTACCCAGCTTGGAGGACCACCAGCTAGGACTAGTAGTGTCACTGTTATTGAGCGCTGGTGCCATGGTTAATTAGCAGCTTTGGCCCCGCTTATTTCCCCCATGAGCTGCTTTTTTACCCAGAGCTATTTTCCTCTTCATCACCTCCCCTCTCTGCTGCTGGTACGTTTGCTTGGGCACAAAAAACAAGCATGCCATCGCTCCCTCTGCCCTCCGTAGGGACCTCCAGCTCGACAGCCCCCCCTCCCTCCTTCCTTTACCATCTCTTTCATCCCCTCCCTCTCTCTCTCTCTCCCTCTCTCTTTCTGACATCCTTTCAACAGCGGTCACAGTTGACAGCTCTCTGAACCAGCGGGCTGCACAAAAAAAAAAAAAAAAAAAAGAGAATACCGACAGTGCAGCTTCCCTACATGTACAGCAATACTTCTTGTTCTTCAAAGAAAAGGAGGAGGAGGAAGAGGCAGTGTGAAGGAGTGAGAGAAAGAGAGCTAGAGAGGGGAAAAAGAGAGATGGAGGATTGAGAAATACAAACACGGAAGGAGGATAGGAAAAATGTCCCGGGGGGATATCATCATCTCCCTCTCTCTCTATTTCTCTTTCTCTGTTTCTGTCTGAGTCTCTCAGGAATGTGAGAGTGATTGAGAGTGCAGGCTGTGCGTGTGTATGTGTGTGTGCATAGCAGAGAAAGAGTGTGCATTTGTCTGAAATAAAAAAAAAAAAAAAAAAAAAAACAAGAGCCTGTGAGAATGTGTGTGTGTGAGACTCTTCACCTCTGTTCAAACAGTCACAGCTCCTCTGGCTTCATCCCTCTTATCTTCTCCCTCTCAGTCGCACTACCTCTGTCTGTCTCTCTGTCTCCCCTTTTCTTTCATTACTCTCTTTGATGATGAGAAGTTAATTGCAGCACCGGGGCACGAGACAAGGGGCGGGATGGGCGGGTGTGAGAAAGGGAAAAAGAGAATACGGAGAGGTGGATGGTGAGATGGGGAGGAGGGACAGACAGACGGGAGTGAGTCAGGGAGGGAAAGATGAGTGCTGTAGGAGCCTTGTCATGACTGGAGACAGATCGCCCGCAGGGATGATTTCGGCTGCTGTGATTGACTCACTCCCTCTAGCGCTGAGATAGACAGGCAGGCATGCGCACACACACACACACACATATGCACACACACATAAGCACAGCTTGTGGTGTCCTGAAATACGTTGGAGGGAAAGTCAACTAAGGCCGCGACAGTCAGCAGACATGTTGGGGCACCGCAGCATTATTAATGTCCAATTTTGGCCTTTCACAGACATCAGCGCTCGACGTACAATGCGAACACGAGGCTGTCTTGACATTCATGGTCGACTAATCATCGGTGATTTTGACAATTTTACTGTTCAACTTTGTTGTTAAAATAATCTCTTGCATAAACGAATGTCTGTTTTTCTGCTTTGCCTGATAGTGATTCAAACTACGCTGCAGAAAACTCCCTTTTAACAAGTCATTTGGTCGCCTTTTCATGTGTTTTTCTTCAGACAAGGTAGCAAATCAGCCAGTGGGAAGAGATAATCCCACTAGTTTCCAATGCAGTTTCACTCGTTTCATGAATTTTTCTGGGTACAAGTAAACATGTGTTTAATCAAGACAGAATAAGACAAATTAACACAAAAGTATCAAGAAAATGACACCTGATTCAAGAAAATTCTGGAAACAAATTGGAAACAACTGAGATTATTTCATCCCAGTGGCAGATATTTTACCTTGTTTGAAGAAAAAGAGGATTTGAATTCTGAGATTAAATGACTTGTTAACATGGAGATTTTTTGCAGTGTAGGCTATAGTCACTTCATGAAAGCATTTCCATTTGCTATCGTAAACATTTGGAACTCTGGTAGCTCTTATCCCGGTTAATAAAAAGACAATACTCTGGCCCGTAGGAAGCAACTTGTTTCATATATAATATTTCCATCTTATTCAAAATAAAATAGAATAACTGGGTGTTTAGCGTGAGCAGTGATAGCCTCCATCACTGAACAGACAAACAAAACAGAGGAACACCACAGCACTGAGAATTAGCACCAAAGATGGAAACAAAATGTAAAATACACATTGGGAATTAACACTATTTTAGTTTTCCTCCACTAACACAGCAGTAACAGATCCCTAAATTCTGTTCAACTGGAAGAATGTTTTTTTTTTTTTTTTTTTTTAATATGTGCTGATCTTCACTTCATGTATAACTTTTGCTGTTTTGTACGTTTGACTACGCAGAAGATTTTCAGAGTGGTCTTGTGAGGATTGTGCTTCTTATGATATATAGTATGAATCTGCCAGTGTAAAAATGTGGTAATCCTTATTTCTGCATATAAGCTGAATTTAGGCGGAGTAACACACCATTACATCCCTGGTCCCAAGAGAGGCCAACTTTGGCAGCTGACCAATCTTTGACTTCTTCTGATACACCAAAAACTGGGAATATTCCAAAACAGTCAAATACATCAGCTTTTGTGTGACAATGAGATTCTATAACAATATCCAGAGAAATCTAGAGAAATCTATCTGCTGGTTATCTTCATTGCCTCAACTTTGCTTTTTAGGTGCATCTGCAAGTTCCAGCTCCTGGCCTTCACTCTGTGTTAAATAAAAAAAAAGAAGAAGAAGAAGAACACAAAGGAAAACTGGTCTTGAAGCCAGAAGTGGGGGAAGATTTCATTTGTTCAGTGATTCTGGAGGAGTATTAAACATGCTTTTAATAAACTTAGTGCTCTGTGAAACTATTTTTCTCTTCGGCCTCAAAAATGCTAATCGATCCAGCATGTGCTTGACAGAGTATACTGTATCACTCTGTGTGTGTGTGTGTGTGTGTGTGTGTGTGTGTGCGTGCGTGTGTATGTGAATGTTTACTCCCTGTTCTTTTGGCCAGGTTTTTACTGAGTGTTTCCGTGCCCTAGGGGAACAGATAGCAGTGTAAAGAGTTCATATCTGTGGTTTTTGCATCAAAAAACGAGTGCACGGGGTGCACCATGCGATGCGTCATGACATAACAACTGCATAGCGGCAGGTATATAAAATGTGGAAGAGAGGGTGCGAATGTGTTGATAGGATTTGGTTCTCACCAAAGATGACAGCAATGACATACACACCCACCCAGTGCATGATGAACAAAAATGACCTGCTCACTCACAACATGCATACACACACTCGGAGTTAGCTAAATATTGTGACGACAATTATTCAACACTTATTATTTATCTTGGTTGCAGAAAACGGAATTATTTTACAGCATTTTTGCACCTCCAATGTAAATCTGGTGCTTGCTCAAGTAGCCCTTCAGTTACAGCTAAAGGCTTTTTATGCATTAATTAGCTTTGTCTTATCCGGGCTAAATTATGACACTGTTTATCTGATCTTGCAACTAGTTCTGGTGTTTTTTTTTTCCCCCACCTCAGAGCAGGTTGTGCAAGCAAATGTCAGGGACTTGATGGTGTGTTCTTTGTCAGGAAATAATCATCAGGTGAAGCAGAGAGCACAAAGTGGCCGCTGTGAGGGTGCAAAAGGCAGCAAAGTGAACTGAAATATGTTAGATGTTCCTGAAGCAATGGGAAGGCGGTTGACAGTCAACTTGCGCGCATCTACAAAGCGAGAAAAAGCCCTTTTTATAAGTCGCTCTTGACAATGTCAGCTCTTGTCAGTGTCAGCCCTTGTGTATGTCAGCACTTGTCACTGCGAAGGTATAGACAGGTGTGTGTGTGTGTGTGCTGCATTTGTGTGGTGGACTAAATCTAAGAGCTACATCTCCACGGTGAGGGATAAGTGGGCGTAGCCCTGAAAGAGCTGCCTGTGGTTGCGCTGACAGGAGCTTCAACAGCGAGCCTCCTCAGAGCCGTGTGATCTAGTGGCAGGCACTTTGAATCCTGCAGGAAGAGGGAAAACCAGAGCGCAGCGACTGCCTTCGCTTCTCTGCTGCCTTCGAGTTTGATGCCAGCTGCCTCTGCTCTCTCTCTCTCACACACACACACACTGAATGTTGATAGGACGTGATGAGGTCAGGCCAGCTATAATCTGGGACATTTGGAGTACCTGTTGTATGTTCGTGGTGTTACATGGTCACCAAGATCACTTTGTGGCTTAGGTTGGAAATCCTCCTTCATCCCTGGCATTAACCTGTCACGAGTAACATGATTTGGGTTGTAATAGTAGGATAGGGATAGTCCAAAGACACATACAATCAGGACATTTTGACAATGTAACAACATAGATCTCTAATCTGTATACATCAACTATGGAAATGGAAATAAACTTATTTGTTCCAGTCAGGAAGCACACCCAAGTCAGTAACAAACTTGTCAAAAATGCATTGTCAAAATGCTGCTGCATGTGGATGCGAGACAAACAGTCAAGCAGCAGACAAATGTTATAAGACAAAGGGACCTTATTAACCCTGCTGGTCCCATAGGTGGGTCCATCTGATACAAGCTTTGCTCAAACCTACAGAACTTTATTTGAAAACCTAATGGAGATGCAAAGGTTTCCAAAGACAACAAATACGTCCTGTATAAAATGATGCACAAGACATGTAGATGATTTTGATGTAATGCCGAAGACGTAAATAAATGGCGTCTTAGGTTTAAATATTTCATTCAAAATCAGTGCAATGTAGCTTCAATGAAGCGCTGCAACCAGCAGATACACAATACATATATGACATTGTCATGCAACATGAAAAAGGGAAAATTAAGTGAAAATCAGAGCTCAATGGATTACTGTATATGTGGGAGAAGCATTTTGATGCCAGGTGTAAATGTAATACAGTTGCATCAGATATAGACACAAACAGGAAAATACAAGTAGATGCCAGGTGTAATGTGGGCAAATGACAAATGGAATGGACTTGAATGTCATCTGAAGTTGATCATCCACTGAGGCTCTAAGCGACCAGCCTTGGCAAGGCTACATCCTCTAATATCAAGAGGCTCCAGCCCACCCAGTACGCCTGTCCAAGTGGGTGTGGAGTGTTCTCAAGTGCTGGCATAAGAGAGAGTAAAGCAGGCAGCAAGAGAGCGCAAATAGAGAACAGATAATAGGTTTTATGACATTGAGTGCTCATTCAGAGTAGCAACAACAGGGACTGTATGTCATGAGTCAAAATGGAGGCAATCAAATGGCAAGCAATTAGCCCCCTGCTAGTAGAGTGGGCCGGAGTCAAGCAGCAACACTGAGGATGGCTACTCTCAGCAAATTAAAGCAACGAGTAGCTATGCAAGGTTATGGCTTGTGTCTCCTCTTTTAAATTATCCCCAAAACATTTATTATCTTCACTTGGCAGAGCATCTGTGCCTTCGAGCTAATGAAAAGATTTAATTGGGCCTATTTACCAATACCCAGGATGTAATGTGCAATAATCCAGGATGAACATTCACACAGAAGCTCAATTCAGATGTCAAATGAATGATGGACTAAACCACCGGTGGTGACCACAGAGGGCATCAGGCTAAGCTGTCATAATGCCATCTGACAGGCAGAATCATTCAACACCAAGCTAATGTAAATGTTACACAGTGTGGCAGTGCAGGTGTTATGGTTGGGCCAGTGTCTGCTGGTTGCATCACACACTGTGCACGTACACAAACCACAGGTAGGTAATGGCATCGCATCACTGAGCACATAGGGGTCTCCCAAAAACATTATTCATAGAATTCCTTCTATTATTGCTGTTTTTGTTGAAAAAAAAAAAAGCAAAATTAATGGAACTGTTACTTGTTACACTGTCAATTTGATTTCATATAGCTGTTAGGTCACACAGACACAGCACAGCAATTTTAGTCTAGAAGTGCACTTGGCATAACTGCACAGTGGTATATACCAGCTATTAATTGCCTGTTAAGACACCATTCATATTAACAATGAACAGGCTGAATTTAGGTCTGAGCAAACAGGGTGAACTTAGAGCGACTCAAACAGGCGGGACGGGTTGTTCTGCTCTGCTGCAGCCTTACTTTGTGGTTCAGGCAAGGGTTTTCCAAAGGTTTTCATGTTCCAGACCCCCAAAATGACTTGAATTAATTTTGTGCTAAGGACCCTTACATACTCACACAAACACATATATCTATATCTCTCTATCTAGCTATATAGATAGACAGATAGATCTATATAGATAGATATAGATACAGATATAGATAGATAGATGAAAGATGGATAGATAGATATAGATAGATATAGATAAGTGTAGTATTAATACTTGTGAAAAAATCGTAAAAACAATTACAAAAAAACTGTAATTATTATAAATACATATTTAAAATTGCAAAAAAATCACCCCTGGAAGCCCCTCAAAGACCCCTTAGGGTCCTTGGGCCTCACTTTGAAAACTGCTGGTTTAGGTGAACAAAACAAGTGGATTGCGAGCATACATACGTACCATGCCAAGAGCAGCTTTATCTTCCATAAAAAGACACATCAAACGGTTTCGAAATAAAACCTCAAACAACAGTATTAAGACATTTTAGTAACTTTAAAAGCTTCAAATTTACATAATCTAAGATTTTTTCCAGACCTGTCAAGGACCTACAGATACCCTGCTGCTACATGAAACTAACGACCCAGCAAGAGAAGCCTACTCTGTCATTCCAGCCGGATGGTATGTGTGTGTTTTATATTATTATCATTATTTGATGGGGGCATCTCGGAGTGTGTTTGTGCCAGCTTGCAGCCTGTCAGGAGGCATCAGGGCAGCTTGCGGTTGGCAGAGGGCTGTCTCGGCCACAGTGGCGTGACTAAGCCGGGTTCAGGGGCCCTCTGGGTTTCACCCTGCGCTGTTCTCGCTGAGCGGTGACACATGTGTTGTGACATGGCAGCCGTACGGGGCTGAATTAAGGACTATCGGGGGATGGCGTGTTGTGGCTATGAGGGTTAACGGGCCAGGGCTCTGTGTGTAAGTCAGTGCCACGCTCCCAGAGGTGGATGCAGCACATTAAAAGGAGGAGGAGGGCTTTGGTATGCATTGTGGAAAAAAACAAGTTTGTCACATTGCAGGACTTCCAGTGGTGGGTCCTGGGATGTTATTATGCATGATTTGTACACCCTAATCTGGCTTTGAGTCATTTTCAGTCTGTTTTGCAAATGCATTTACATCTTGAAGTTGTAATTTGTGACATGCATGTTCTTTTTTGTTTGCTTCTTTTGTTTCTCATGTGACAAGAAGACTGGTCAAACAGTTTGCTTAATACCGAAGCATCTTTTTCTTTGTATTGTCTGTAATGAAGCATCTGTAGGTGGCGCTCTACTCTTTGTCAGCCACAGTGACTTATCATTGCTTATGCTAACTACGCAGTTCTTCTGTTTGTTACAAAGAAACCAGGAACGCACCTCTTCCTGCAGCAGGGATTTCTCCCTGGGAAGAGTCAGCAGCAAAATGAATGCAAAAGCTTTCATGGACAGGCTACAGGTTGAATCACTATTGTTTATTAATTAGCAAGAGAGTAGCAAAATAAACATTTGTATAAAAATAAAAATGATTACTTTTAATTGTGACTGTGTTTGTATGTAATGGATCTGCATTATCCACTGTGCTGTGAAAAACCACAGACAAGCGTTCTAGTACCACCTTGTTAAGGTCATAGCATAAAGTAACAGAAAACACCTTTGAATATCCTATAAAAACAATGCCAACACCCATTAGTATCCATGTTATGGCTGTTATGGTCATCTTCACTCTTTAACACTGGTAAATGAGTATGCAGCCAGAGGACTTTTTCCAAGCTGATAAAAGCATACCTACAAATAGATTTGCATTCCACCACAATCACATATGGTGCCACTCATGATGAGCGATGAACTGCATCTAAGCATTTTCTATTGGATTATGTTTCATCATTGTTTTTTTGCATCCATTCTCTCAACGAAATCTAGTTGCACAGCTCCATAAAAATTCCAGAAACGTTGGACAAAAAAAAAAAAAAAAAAAAAACTGGTTCGAGTGCCTATTTATAATTCAGGTGAAGCAGTTCGGATTGTAAATGGGGTTTTTTTTCAAGTGATGGAAAAACCATAGGCTCAACTGGGGCCAGAGCAGATCTTTGCAATAAATAAAAGAGCACGTCACTCCTCTGTGGCGCTTCACAGCTGTTTAGAAACAACTTACAAAGTGTGTGTTCTCCTATCCTCTCAAGTTGTCCACCTTAGTCTTTCTGCAGCACAAAAGGCGTATTCATGATGGGGAAGCAGTGCCAGAGGGGAAAAAAGAAGTGTGGGGCTACACCCTGCGGTCCTGACACACACACACTCACTGAGGCAGCCCAACTTGTCTTGGCTGGGACTTTTTTTTTTCACCAAACAGAGGAGAGAAAGCGGGACAAAGGGAAAGGGAAGAGATGTGAAGCCAGCTTATTCTTGGCCAGCAATAATCACCGATGACATGTCATTAGCATTTTCTTGCACTGCAATACCTGATCTTTAACATACCTGCCTCTTTTACAAACCTTTAGGGCTTTGTATGTCAACAGTAGGCATCATATGCTGTTCATTTTACCTGCTTGGCAGCACATCTGCTGAAAGGCGGCCTTTGAAAACGCATTGTATCTCCTTCAGCGTACACTACACGTCTGCAAAGAGCCGCGGTGTGAAATGCTGCTCCAGATGTGAGTCTGTGCGCCCCGCTGAGAGAGATGAATGGCTGAGGGGGCTGCAGGCTACCTACAGGTTCACATCCTTAATGAGGAGAAGAGTCTGCTGAGAGCCAGATATGATTGATAGCACCGCGACAGCCCTGGAAAAGGGGAAAACGCAGCTAGGGCTTTTGATGAAAACGAAGGGGTGGAGGGCCTGGCAGGCAGCAAAGACAAGGAATCTGGCATTGGACTTCCCCAAGCTGGATGCCAGGAACCCAGCCACCGTGCTGGAAAGCCGTAGCGCTTCCTCTTGTTACGGCCCCTCTTCCCCGGTCTGTGAGTTTAAGCAGAGCTGGATGTTCCTCCCTGTTGCCTGCCCCGCTATATTCCACATTACACACTTTTCCCTCCAAGGGAAACAAACAGCAAAGGTGGAATTCCTGGCAAGTGACTCCGGATGTTGTTGGCAGTGAGCGGAGGTGAAGCGCATCCAACCCTATTACCAGCCCACTGCGCTCGCAGCCTTTTCTTTCACCAAAAAGGAATGCTTAAGGCAGATAAAGAAGAGAAGACACAGAGGGGAGAGGGCGTTTATTTATTACCCTTATTCCACGAGACTCTCTGTGTTTGCTTTTTCATCTTTTTTCTTTTTTTTCCAGGGGCCAGCAGGGTGCTAACAGTCCACCCTGAGCCAGTCGAGTGCTGCTTGTGACATTAAATCTGAGACAACACAGAAATGACATCAAGTGGCGAATTACAACAGAAGCGCAGACTTCAGCTCGAGCGCCTAAGCCCCCTTCCCATCAGACGGCATCAATAATACAAGCAGCCGCCACTTTAGGATTTTCAGCCAAGAACTGTCCCTACAAAAAATAATGAAGTGAAGCTGGATGAGCGCCAGGAGGGTGTCTGGTTATGTCAGCCTGCATAATGTGGCAGGGCCTCTGTCAGATCATATCAAAAAATTAGTTAATGAACACTCAATTTAACCTTCATCAGTTAAATTAGCTTCACTAAAATGTGCTGAGTGTGGGTGGTCATGTAAAGAGCTATACAAGGTGTGTTACTACACGTAGTCCTGATATTTTCATGATTATATATCAGTTGGCTGGCTGACTTGAACTGAGAGTTGAAAGCATGTGCATTTACTTAGCCGTAATTACACTAAATTGCTCTGAAAATGACTTCATATGGAACACCCTTTGTAAACTGTACTTGGAAGTTATTGTTCACCCCATAGCACAACATATACACAAAGCGTATGACACACATGCATAACCACAGGCATCTACAGTATAGGAAGGTTTGGGCACTTGCCATAATTTACTGTACCAAATATGATCTTGTTTTTTTTTTTTTTTTTTTTGTTGTTTTTTTATCATTACAGCAAAGAGTGATTGATAAAAACAAAACAGCATTTTTATGGAAGCCAAATGTTAAAACAGTGAGGGAGGAAAAGGAGGGCAAAGAAAAGAAGAGAAAAGACAGAAAAACTGGGAGCGTTCAGGACTAATGCTCCGTGCTCGGTGTTTGCTCCACTTTGTCAACAATAAATGAGTGTATTTGTGTTTGCGGCTTTGGAAGTTTTGGTGCTAAATGACAGGGACTGCGACAGCTCCGTGACAGCGACACAGATAATCCTCTTCTCGTTTCCACACACAACACAGTTATGAGGAGCATCAACTTACCAGTCTGGAATTGTTCGGACGTCGTTCTCGGCTCCACACTTGCGTTGTGATAACGAAATCCCAATTGCGTTGATGAAAAAACAAAAATAAAATAATAATAATAATAATAAAAATGAAATGATACTGGAACACAAGTGAACAAAAACACTCCCGCGTCTTCTCTAATTTTAGACTTGTAACAGACGCGCGAGCCGCACGCGCGATAAAAATACTACTTGTGTAATTACGAGTCAATTAGCTTACTTATGGAAACGCTGGTCAGTGAGCGCGCGCGGGTTTCGCACTGCCCGCGCGAACCATGGCCGGGCTTCCCTCCGCGGCAGCTGTGCGCAGCGGTTTGTTTTTCCTCGGCTCGCTCAAAACAAGGCTTCGCATGTCTTGACGTAACGGCTGTGATTTAGTCCGTTCAGGCTCAGGCTGGTTTCCCATGTAGAGGGTCCCGTGTGCGTTGTTACGGAGGTGGGGGGGGCGGGGTGGTGTGGTGGTGGTGGAGGAGGAGGAGGAGGGGAGGGAGGGGAGGGAGCGGGAGGGGGGTCGGCTCAGAGTTGTGATGAACGTGCGGCGGAGAGAACAACACCAGCGTCGCAGCTCCGTCCCTTCCAGCCTCCGTCATGAGAACTATAACGCTGCTGCCTTCAGGGCCTGCTCGGAAAGCACCGTCCGCCCTCTCAGCTGCCGTGAGTGCGGACGGCTCATTGGAAGCATTGGAGCGGCTTGTCATTTGAGTCTCGCGTCGTTTCTTGTAATTTAAATCTGCGTCCATTTATATGTTGGTAGGCTATATTTGTTTGTTCGATTATGCATTTTATTCATGTTGTTTTGATTATTTCGGTCTCCTCCTTTCATGCTATATTATGAGCGATTCTGGATTACCTGTAATGCACTTTGCAAACTGCTATAAACCGAGAAAGTTTATATCATCATCATTATTATTATTATTAGCAGTAGTAGTAGTTGTAGAATTGTTAAAAATAACAGTACTAATAATATTCATGGTAATTAATATAATTGGTGACTTGTGTGTAAGGATTTATCACAAATATTAATAATTATTTATCATTACTGAAAATATTTCTATAAATAATAACACATAATAACAATAGTAACAGTAATAATAATTCTTATTGTTGCTGTTGTTATTCTTGTTATTATTATTGCTATTATTATTAGCATCATAATTAATGTTATTGTGGTGGTGATGTTATTGTTGATGTTGTTGCTGCTGATATTTATTTACTTACTTGTATATTTATTTATTTGCCCTTTATTTCTATCTTTTATAGTTTTTTAATATATATATTTTTTATTTTTATCAGAATCATAAATTAGAGTCATAGATACTTTATTGATCCCCGAAGGAAAATTGGGTCAGTTGCAGATGCTGAAATTCTCATGAGAAGAATATATTGTAATTTTATTTATTTATTTATTTATTTATTTATTTATAAGCACGACTTTGTGCTACATCAGTCAACTTCTGCCGGCTCCAGCTGACATGGCTTCCTGCCACTCTGAAAGTCACATCTCACTTTGTTTGGGTCGCGGGTGTGCGTTCAGCTCGCAGTGGTGATATTTCCGACAGCACCTGAAGGCAGTCCAACACTTTTTCAGATGTGTTGTGTTGGAGATCTGCTCTGCAGGGATGTGACCGACAAAGAGAGGGGAGGGAGTAAGCCCCACTCATCTGTTATGCATTTCCCCTTTGATTCAGCAGCAGCCACTGAATCTTATTTTCCAGCATTTCTCCTCTAAGCATTTTGTTCTGTGTTTCTGTTTAGCTCAGGAATGTGCTGGAGTGCTCGGTTAATTGTTAAGCCCATATGTCTCCTTGTTATTTTCTTTCTCCTTCCCCTTTCCTGATTCTTTTTTCTTTTTCTTTTTCTTTTCTTTTTTTTTTTTTTTTTAACAAAAGCTATAAATAGAAAGATCCAGCTTTGTGCCAAAATCACACAATGCAGGGGCGTCAATTGATTAAACCCTCAGCTAAGGCAAGATCTCTGCCTCTCCTTCATTCCATCATTTACCACCACAAAACATTTAACTAGATTACAGAGCACAACTCAGTGGACAAAGTGAATGACTGACGAGGCAAATGTGATAAATCATTACACATCAGTCACCAAACTCTCGAGTTAAAGTAAACTTTTTTGGTCCTGAGCGCTCCCTGATGATGAGATGTTGTATATAGAGAGAGGTTATTCAATTTACTTTAGATATAACTTCAAAATAGATTTCCACAGTTTGCTCTGCACAGTGATACACTGAGAAAACATTACAATTAGCCGTGGAGAGTGCATCACCGTGACATACCAAACTGATGAAAGTGTGTGTGTGTGTGCGTGTAATAGTTGTTATTTCATCGCCGTGCCTTAAAATCAGTTTGTTATTTCCATCCTCGTGCTCTTCCAGGTATCCTCCTGACTAAATTTGAGTGAAGTCTCTGTTTTTTATTATGGAAAGCCATCTTCCTTCAAAAAAATGGGTTAGCCTTGAATGCTCTTTCAACAACAACTAGGTATTTCTGCCTGGAGCGTCGAGTGAATTTTTGTTTGCAGAGCAGCTACAGTATACACAGTTAACTATTCCCCCGAGAGCTGCAGGCAGTCTATTTTCAGAGACAATATATTGCCAGCACTGGATATTTATTTGGATTAGCATGAATTTTTAAAGCTCATACGGCCTATATAGACTAACACTAATTCAGAAATGTAGAAAGTTTATCATGATGCTAACACATTCTTGAAATCATTATGATAGAGTTCAAAGTTGCCAAATCCAGGTGGTAAATAAGCAGGAAAATGCAATACTTGCTCCACCTGTTGGCTGTTTGGTGACAGTGCAGAGCAAGACAGGTTTCGGGAATTATTATTATTAAAAATTATTGTTTAAATTCTGGATGATTTTCACCAGAGAGATCCTATGCATCTTGACCCTGAGTCAAAGTAGCTTGTGTTTGCTCATGTAGAAATCCACATCAGTGTAAATACATTCAGGTACACACTGTTATACACATGTGATCACTCACTCACAGTCACACACACACACACACACACACACACACACACACACACACACACACACACAAACACATGAATAACTGGGCGATCATCACTAATGTGAACCCGATGTGATGCGATGTGTTCAAAAGGACTCCCACACCAAGCCATTTTTCCTCTTTTTTCTTAAACAATAATATCACATATAAATTTGCTTTATCATAAATCATTGTGTAAGACATTTTACAAATCCAACTCAACCTGAAGTACAGATGAAAAGTACATTTACAGGTACATTAAGACACTGTGACACAAGGTTGCTGAGTGAAAACAGTAAGGCACCGATGCCATCAGCGGCATAGGCAGTTTATAAGACAAAAAAAAAAAAAAAAAAACACAAATGTAATCCAAAACCCGAAATATCTTCAAAGGGAGTCGAGGAAATGGAAATAGACAGAAACAATACTGCAAAAGCATAAACATGGCTGAGAAACCATACAGGCGAGAACACATCTTGTGAAAGATCTGCAAGACATTCTGAGAGCTTGTGGATTATTCTTCCAGGGTATGAGATTCAATAAATATATGTCACATTCAACTATATGAAAAACAACTTATGTTGAGCTGTGGCTTGTGAAGTTGTGGGGATATATCATGGAGATGACTTTTTCATTTTCACTTGCTGATATTTAACAGCATATGTTTTCAACATGGTTCTCTCTTGTCGGTCAAGTGAGATACTCTTAAATTAAAGGGGAAATCCACCCTAAAATGCTGTTTAAACAAGATACAAGATATACTTCCACTAGTTGTTTAAGAACCGGTATTGGCAATATATGTACCATTCCTGGGCTCATTTTGTCATTAGTTGTTGGGTTTGTGTCATTTCCTCAGATAACATGGTAATGGCCATGGCCACAATAACAGACACACTTTCCAGCTATTTGTGTGCCCTCCTTTGATTGAAAGACATTCTGGTAAATAGATGAAATCACTAACCTAAGTAGAAGTGAGTGATGCAGGTCGAGGGACGGCCGGTGGACCTAAAACGGAAATTGCACTTCTTCATCATTACAGAGGAAGTCATGTTGTCATTTGTCTCTGATTTGTTGGTGTTTAAGATTTCAAAAAATGTATGGTCTACAGGAGAAATGAACAGGGTTTCTCCACGCTGACGTTTCTTTGTATGTAAAACAAGAAAATTTCCTTACATTTTCTTTAGAACTTGAACATGACCAGTGCAATTAAACTGATTCACTTTGCAATACTTTTGGCATCCTTGAGCAAAGAGAACAGATCAGTCAAAGAGATGGACATGGAAGCTGTTACCTCACTATTTTTCATGGCTCAGCGGTGAGCGCAAATGATTCTAGTTGTAAATTGAAGCTCGTCACAGAACAGCTACATATTTCAAGCGCCTCGCAGTGCTTTTTGTCCGCGAAATAATGATTTGGGTGAGAGAGCGTCAGCAGAGTTCAGTTCAAGTTCAGGTTTATCTGGAGCCCAGTATCACTGTTTACAGTCTCAAAGGGCCTTGATTTCAGTGGAACTTAATTCAGAAGAATTCAATGGATCTAGTGACATTTAACAGAGAAACACGCAGATAAAAAAACAAGTTTTAATCTCCAGTTTAAATCACAAACTGAGACAGGGATGATTATGTGGAACCCTCGTAGATTTTCCCCAGAGAGAAAATATGTTGGACCCAGAAATCCATATTTGGTCAAAGGTTATTTATATATATTTATATAGTCCATGTTATGTCTTGTTTCTGCAGTGTGTAACTCCTGGACCTTTAAGGTGGGCAGTTTGGTTAATCAGCAAGATGTATTCCCATGTATTTAGGGTATGTGCTTTGGGATGGAGAAAGGAAAACTGTGTCAGGTATTCTGCTGGTCTGCTTTAGAATTGACTTTTCAGTACATGAGTCTTCAGACAGAGAAGACAGAGACACGCAGATGCTGCTGGACTTCCTGCAAGTGGGATCTCGTCTTTCACAAGGTGTGTTTCATTGTTGTGCTGTAAAGGCTGTGCTTTTGTGTTGCCGTTAGAAAGCATCGAAGCTGACAAAAAGTCTTGACAAACTGAACTGAGATGGGTTCTCTTGGTCCCGCTGACATTTTCCCTCCCTTTAAGAAAGGACCGGAGCTATCAAACATAATCTACAAGCGTTACTTTCTGCTCATTTTCCTGCTCCGGCTGAAATTTCACCTCCACACCTAAAATGTCCCGTTGCTGTTCCCTCTTGTGTCTCAGTAAGAACAGGGAGTGCATTCTATGCTGTATCGTATAAAGGTTGTTTTTTTTTCACATTATTCCACTAACACATCACTGCAGAAATAGAAACTAACTAAATAAATAAATAAAATAATGGAATGAATAAGAGAAGCAATCAGTATTGCTCACAGAGTGGGTTAATATTTCATTCACTATTTAACTGTCTTGACATAATTTCCCCCCAATTACTGATACAAAAATAGATAGGAAAACATTTATATAAAGGATACAGTATATGGCGAACAATCAAGAAATGAGTTGCTTTCCCCTAAATAATTTAGTTCAGAAATTGTCACACCCCACAAGAAAATGCAACAACTACCTACTATATGTCACAGCCCCCCGACCCGTCACCACTACCCCATCCCCTTTTACTGTACCTCTCCACGCGCAACCACACACACACACACACACACACACACACACACATATACACACACACACACACTTCCACTTGGTAAACACTGCACAAAGCTAGCTTTCACCACCACCACAGGCACAGTAAAGAATATATGTATCTCATGTTGTCTCAAAATTAAATGCAGTGAGAATGTGGCCACAGCTATGAATACATGCCTTTTTTCCCCACAGACATTCACCAGAGAGTTTGTCGATACACGTCATGGCTCCTACGAGCACATCTAATTTCTCAACATTTTTTCTTAAACATTTTACATCCCTTCATCAAAGGTTGAGTGGTGCTGTACTGGATGTGCTTTCTGCAACTATGGATGCAGGTCTGTGTGCTCCAGGGGTGTGTCTAGGTGAATTTGCTTTGGAACAGATCCAAAAGAAGTCATTTAAGAAATGACTGAACCAAAGACGTAAGGCGAGGGATTCTGTGTGTGCAACTGCAGCACTATAGCACCAGAGCAGGTAAAAGGGAGGGTTGGCGATGCCAGAAGTAACAGGTACATTTTATTATTTTAACGGCTGAAATGTGATACCGAGGTGGATTTGTTCGAGGGTTACTCATAAAGTACTGCTTCAATTTTCATTTCAAGCAGTTTGATTTCTGCAGCTCATACAGCCAGCACACAAACTATGATACTTTTCAATATAAAGCATTTCTCAGTGCAGCAGTGCATCTGCAAAGTGGTGTTTCGAAACTGTCTGACAAAACAAAATGAGCTTCATCTCAGTGTTGACCATGGCATCCACTGTTACTGTGAGTTCAGACCAAACGCCAAGTGGGTTTTTCGCAGCATGATTACATGTAATGTCAATGCCAAGGCGCGATTAGATGCAAATTTGCTGCAGGCGACACAAATTATGTGAATTTCTGCTTCCTGATTGATGGGAAAGCGTGACAACATGAAATTCACGTCACCCATGTATTCGCATGACTTGAAATTTTTCAACTTGAGTGAAAATTTGCAGCTGTATTCCACGACACGATAATTCACTTCACACTTGGTCTGAACATGCCATTAGTCATGTTGGTTTATTTGCCATAAAGTTGATTCGCCTGGCAAAGATGTCAGAAATTCTGTGGCCCTTATGGAGCTTTCCATTGAACTCGGGTTAACCCAAATCCTAACCCTAACCCTACCTGGATAAATCTTCTGACATGGAAAAGTCCAAAGGAACACCACTTAAGTCGGAACTCCAAGTCACAATTACAGAGATCTAAAATCTACCCAAAAAGATCTGGACTTACCAAAACACGCATGTTTGACATCACCGCAAACAGTCAACAATAAACCAACTATTTCTCTGACATTTTCTGTTTTTGTCTTAAAACACATTCAACTTCAATCTAGCGTTCTTTGTAGTCTTTATGCTGTAAATTTATAGCAGTGTGTTCCCTTAGTTTGATGAATGGATCAAGCACTGGCAGTGACGATGACTAGCTGTAGCTCGCCTATCTATCGTTAGCAGCTAATGTTAGTTATCGTTACTGACTCTGGTTAGTGAGTCATTAGTTGTCAGTGGACAGCTCAATATTTTTCTGTCTTCTTTCGGGCGTCCAGTGGAACTCCTTCAGTACGAAGGTGGGAAGTTCGGACTCAGAAGTCGCAGAGTGCGACAGTCAGTGGAAAGCTTCATACCTGTGTTCATTTGACATGAGCTTCAAACAACAGAGATATTTCACCTGGATTGATGAAAGCATCGCCATATTTCAGCTCAGCTCTAAATAAATTCCTCATAATTATCTTTCAGCTTCATCCAAATTGGCCAGCACTTACTACACCTTCCAGAAAAAAAATCCTTAAATATGCCTCCCTCACCTCAGATACCCATGTAGGCTGGAGAGCAACAGAATTACACTGAATTTGCAGTTGAACCAATGGGATTACAGCAGAAACTGCCTTATCAGTTTGGGCAAATTATTCTCCACATCCACAAAACAGTTGGATTTAAAGTAATAATCCGCGACATTTTAGTATAAATAAATATCCATTTTTCTGTGCTCTAGTGCCAAATACAACACTGAGTCATTCTCCAACCAGGTCATAAAAGCTTTTACATTTTGCCGTTTGAAACACCAGGTGTACAATAGGTTATTCCCGGGAAAAGTGATGCATTTGTTTCTGTAAGCTGCAAGAACGTTTTGTCAGTAACAAACAGAAGATGAACTAGGTAGTTAGCATGACTGAAGAAAGAAAGGAAAACCTGAAAAATCCTCAACAGAAAATCCAAAGAATTCATGCAGCAGTACCCACTTTGCAACAAAGATGGAGACACAATCAAAATGTGAATCTCGCGGATTACCACTTTAAAAAACATGTAAAATGAAAGCCACGCAGTAAAGTTGTCAGTCATTTTACATGCCATGAAAATTTGTATGCCACACCTAGCTGAAGAACTCCAGACACATGGGGGCTCCCCTCCTTTTTCTGATCCCCACTGACCCTTTTTCCCACCATCCCACCTGGGCATCTGTCCCATTTACCTACTCCAACTTGCTCGCTTGTCCATTTCTGACACATCTGTGGTGGCATGTGTTCTGTGCAGTTATCCCTGCTGACTTTCTTGACCTTTACTGTCCCATCCCTGTTAGGACTCCAACAAGCTGTGCCAGTGGCAGACCTTCTGTCCTTTAGATTCTTTCATTTGAGTCCAGTGTGTGAGCTCCTCCTCTCCGGAGCTGTTGAGGCCGAGCGAAATCCAGCCAATCATCTCCTTACGCTTCATGCTGCGCTTGTTGTAGACCGAGAGGATGAGCGTGACATCCGACAGCTGGAAAAGGGCTACCTGGAAGACAAACGTCTCTTTGTAGGTTGGGTTGGGCTGACCTCGACAGATGGATGTCTTACACTTGGACATCTCCTGGCCCATGGAGTTCAGTAAGGTCAACTTAACATATGTATCTGAACAAGGAACAAGAGGAGGAGGCAGTTAGAGCTGGAAAATGGCACAAAACCCCTTTCAAACCTATAGTGACCATACTACACCATTTCAAGTATTCAAAAATTCAGGCCGTCTTAAGAAACGGGTTCATTGTGCAAAATCCTTATGCCTTGCTACTTATTTTCTTTCTTAATTAAAGCATTACTAGTCAGTTGGGGTTCCTGGGGAGCAAACGCATGTGCTTTTGTAATAATGTCATTGCAGGACATTAGGACATGATCGCATATAACCCGTTTTATTTCCCCCTCAAATGCAAATGGCAGCCAGTTGTTTTCTGGGAAGTGAGGAATTCGCGACACAACATAACTCATCCCTGCGTGCAGTGTGAACTGAGATTCAGTAAACTTCCTTTTCCCACCCTGGACCGACAGCCCTCAGCTGCACCTGTTGTCCTCCACTCAGCTCATCAAACAGTCGTGAGGAACAGCAACTGTCAGCTTGTTCGCAAAGCTGCTGATTTTGTGCTGTCCCTTGATAGAAATCCACCATTTTACCCAGAATTATTTTGACCAAACTATCATTCTGTCAGAAGAGGAGAAGGCTGGCAAAGTGCTTCAGTCTAAACTGGCACTTTAGCTGGGTTTGTAGCTTCAGCTAAGCTAAATTTTTGGCAAGTGAGCTCTACAGCAATGTTAGCTAACATAATACAACATACTGTTGCAGCACGAGTGAAAATGGTAATCTTTCAGTTCCAACACGTTTTGACCTTGCTGGAGAGCAGCTGGTCTTAACAGGGTTCAGACAATATTATTCCCCTCCTAGGGGATGGATTTTGATGGATTATGAAGAAGCCACTCACGAATAATACTAAAGAAAAAGAAAATTCATGTTTTAATTGAGCTTACCATCTCTTTAAAAGTTTAAACAGCTATCTAAACTCTTTGAATATCCAAGCATTTGGGCTGCAGAGGCACACAGTTTGGAGGAAATTTCCACCTTGTGCGACCCGCCCTTGAAAAACTGAAAAATGGTGCAGGCACATGCAGAAGTGGTGCATTATTTGACCATGGCCTAAATCCTTTATGTCATGACAGTAGGCAGGGCAAATGCTGAACAGCAGATTCATCTTTTAGAAGAGAAAACATAAATGCTGGCTCACAGTTTTGGATGGATCTTAAATTATAATCACACAGAAAATATTATTAATATTTGTATGTGTTTTCCATGTGCAGCATTCAAGAATTCTACTGTAGAGCTGCTCCGTTACTGATTCTGTGGACTTTACTGGCCTGTTTGACATGCACCCATTTCATACACTTTTTATTTCCCAGCTGATTCCCTTCTATTTCTTCATAAAGCAGTGTGCATATTACAAAAATCATTGCCTATACATGTTATTCATTTAACCCCAGAGCCTAGGAATGAAAAAATCCTTTACAGCTATTATCAAGTGAATCAGCTTTCACTGTTTTCTTATTCACTGCTCATTTCCATGCAAAAACTCTGACATAAACTGAAGCCACAAATCCAACTGAAAGTAAGCGAGGCAAGACTAGCAATCACAATGGGTCTTTGAGAGTGTTTCGCCCCTCGTCTACAACCACACTCCATAATAATGCTCTGTATTATGTTCTTGTCTAAGAGAGAGTATAAGGAATGAATTGCTGAAGCTTTCATGCTGTCGAGTGCCAGCTGCTTTCGTACGCCTAGCTCACCGCCTTGAATCACACATTCGGTTGCTCTCTTTGACATAAAAGCACAGTGAAAAAAATAGCCTTGATTTCTTTTTTGACTGCTGTTGAATGGGCTCTGTAGAGCTGTGGATGTCTTAAGTGGTCAGTCGCGGTGATGCACAGCTCTTTGGTATTGTTAGTGAATGAGAGGGGCTGCGACTGATGATTAACTTGACTCATAGGCTTGGCACTGTTTTGAAATTGTAGCAAAAGAGCTTTGAAATTGCTCTGCATCTTCACACTTCACTATAGCCACTTTGTGGAACACACAATGTCAATCACGGTGTTCATAAGGATTTTGCACAAAGATTTTTTTTCAGTGTCACCAGATGTGACTATTTTCTGAATGTATTTTGAAGACTATAGGTGGATAGATGCTATTAAGAAAAAGTACAAACAATACTAAAATATCTAGCAGCTAGTCATGACTATTTTCATAATTCTCTGAATAGAAGGAACACAACAGTTGACAGGACAGCGCAGTGTATCTTTTATTTGAATATTTATTCTCTTTGCTTCCAGGCTGACACCAGAAGTCCTGTCTCTGCTTCATGTAGGCAGAGCTGAAAAATGTAAAATTACACCCAAGTCATGCCAGACTATACTGTTTGAAATTAAGCCAGCAGTCACTGACATACTGCAGTTCCCTCAAGCTGGCACTGCATCAGCCACCAAGCAAACCAGGTTGAGTTGGTGTGAAAAGTGCTACTTTGGTATGAAAACATTCATGACTTCCAGGCAGCACAAGCACGAACACAATGGCAAGAGGCAGGTACAAGGGAGTGCATGCATAACAAGGTGCAAGAGGGAGATGTGATACACATTCATAAATACGGTGGACAAGGTTTACAGCAGGCAGTCCTCTTCATGGATGAGTGTAATAATTTTGAATTTATTGAGTTACAGGGCGAGTAAAAATGAAAAATGTTTTTAATTGCCATACTGAAAAAGACGAAGCATATTAGTAACAGAAAAATGTAGCTTTGTATTTCTAAGGGCATGGGGGATATCCAATAGACAGCAACATCTTCCCAGTGTTTGGTGTATTTGAAGTTAATGGAAGTAACAATTGTTTTGAATAGGTTTGTTGGGTAAATTTGTTATCATATAATGTGTTTTATATTCCATTAGTCCGCTCAGAGGTGACACACGAGAATTATTTCAAGCTCCATGTTGTCATTTTTGTCAAATCTTATTACAATGTGTTATGATACAAATCACATTGTCATGCATGTATCATGATATGTAACGTATCATGAGGGCCATTCCAGCCCCAGCAAATAGAATATTGTTTATTGTAATCCACACTTATTATAGATAAATCACGCTGAAAATGTGATTGGATTACCATCACAATGCAATAATAGTGCAATAAGTCAGTGCAATGGTGGTTAGTTTTTTTGTTTGTTTTGATAGCTATGGTTATGCATTTAGTTTAACCCTTTATAGGGCACTCATTGAAATACTTTGAAATTAAAAAAAAACAACCCTAGACTGTTATTAGAGAACATGACAGGACTTTATTACTTCTATAAAATTTTTCGAAAATTTTCTTTTTGTAATAGAAAATCAAAGCCATTGAGATTGGTCAAATGCCACAATCATGTGACCTGGGATGTAGAGCGATCTTTGCTGATTGGCTGGGTGAAGACCAAATGACTATTGAACTAACTGAGACAGGGGATGGGCCTGATATGTAAAATTTCTGAAATTACCAAAAATAGTCACTTGCCCTATAAAGGGTTTTAATAGTCTGTAGCCTACAAGACAAATAGATGTATGAGAATCCATCAGAGTTTAAGAAGGTGGGTGGAGCCCTAGAGCGCCCAGGCAATAAGAGTGGTTGCTTATTTTGCTTACTGGACAATTCCCAAAACGGGAATGGCCAAAATTTGTGTTGAGACGGCCCAGTGGGTGTTTTGCATTTCTGCAAACCAAGGATGTGTTGAAATGTGGACAATTGTTCAGAAAATTACAAATGTTGCCCACTGGAAAAATTTTCCTTGTGCCCTGCATCCATGAAGATACTTTGCCAACCTCTAGAAAGGGAAGAACATCAGTTGCACCTCAGTTAGTGGCAGGGACAGAGACTCACCTCTGATAATATAAACCTGGCCACCTATCAAGTGCTTTAGACAACAGAACAGCCCATCTGACAACAAGGGTTGGGAAGCAGTAAGAGAAACAGCGGACCAAGATGTCAATAGGTAGTAGGGTGAGAGAGTGTCAGGTGCAGACATAAAGAGAAAATGCAAGGAAAGAAAAACAGGGTCAGAAAGCCAACAATATCACACAAAGTTCAACAAGAGGCCGTTTTTGTTTGAACTTGCTGGATCCCCTGGAAAGTGACAGGAAATCATGGACAGCAGGGATCAAAAACAGAGGAGAACTGACGCAGATAGTGCAGCCCAAAGAGATCAGATCATCTCCTGCTTGGAGAGTTTACAGGCTGTGCACAGTTTCTCCAAGGTAACTGTTGTTCAGTCATGTCTGAACATAAGAATAGATGAATGTAGCACATATTTTAAGTATGACAGATATCTTTTTCACATCAGTTATATCAAATGCTATTAGTAGTTATAAATCAAGCTCTAGGTATTCTTAAGTTCACTCTTTATAAGCTTATTAGTGGGTGAGTACCATTCATTCACCCATTATGAGGTGAACTGCCAACCCTAAGCAGGGCAATGAATGAGCTGTGCACTCACAGTAAAATGTGTAATTGACTTAAGAACACAAAAACATGCTGGCAACCTGAACGGTTTGCTGTGTCATGTTTTAGTTAGTAGATAAAAAGATGGCATACCTATACTGACAAATGTGAGTAAAGTTAAAAATTTTTCTTTCCACTCCTTCCACAAAATTCCCTCCAAAAGCAGGTGTACAGTAGTTGTACAAAGAAAAACAATATTACTGGTTTTAATTCAACTGCAGTAAATGCGGTGTAGCTGGATTTGTGTTGCAGCTAAACTGATAAGAACTACACTGTAGAGGAGAATTGGGTAATATGAGCCACTTTTTATATTTTGTGCTGCTATACCACCATAACTGTATATAAACTTTAAACAGTCATTGCTATATAATCTGGATCACTGGCCATCTATCGAAATCAAACTATAACAGTTTTAGAAATATGCTTCTTTAAAAAAAAAAGTTAATGTTTAGACACAACCTGCCGCAAGACTAGTGGCATATTTTACTGCACAGCTTCAATTTTGACAAACCTTCCCACAGCAACTAAGGCCCATAGATAACCAAAGGTTATGACATCATGTTATAAAAATCTGGAATAAGCCAGAAATGTACCTACTTCCATTTATATATAGTACAAGAAATATGACTTACTATGATGAAATTTCCTTACATAGCAAAAAATGCATTTTTGTCCTGGCTCTCTTGACACTTGTTCCATATCCCAATTCAAGGAAAGGAATTAGTCCTTACTCTTCCTAAAACACATCACATTTTGTGCACTGCTGCCCTTATCCAGCAGCCCACTTTACCCTGTTCTCCACTAACTTCTGGTCCCAAAAAACTCCAAAAAATGCCATTTTACAATGTGCATTCCTCTTATTTTTGACAACTTACGAGGCGTTTAAGCATACTTACTGGGTGGCTTGTTGGCAGCCAGGTTTTTGAAATGGCTGCCTTTGATGACCTCCACAGAGAGACGTCCTGTTGTGGCATTGTAAACCAGGCCCACAAGGATCTCTGGTGTGGAAGTCTGACTGACTGACTGGAATGATGAGGCGCTTTCACTGCATGACATTTCTGAGAGGCTGACCTGGGATTCCCCACCCTGAAAATGTTGGCAACCATTCATAAAATTGTTCAGTGAGCTGAAATGTCACTGCCGATGTAGCTACCATCACACATCCAACAATAAAGCCTGCATATGACTGAACTCATTGAAGCAGAGACACATAGAAAGGATTGGTTCAATTGCTGGTCACTGTATGATTAATAAATAATAGCAGCAAGTGATACGACATCATACAAATACTGTTCATATAACAAACCAAACAAGCAAGAAGGGCTGGCTGACATAAGCAGATACAAAGTGAAACCTGTGTGTTGTCTTGAAATGCAAATATTAATCTCCTTCTGACTGAAAATGTTTCAGGGAAGAGCATGCTTGTTGAGGGAGGCAGGCTTTGATCCTACTCACCGGGAGTGCACAGCATGGGTCCAGTATGACCGGCACAGACATTTTGCCCTGAAGGTTGAGCTTGGTGAGGTAGAACACCTTTTCCCCGAGCACCTTCTCCTTCTTCATCCGCCGCACACTGTAGAGGCGGAACCGGACGGCGTAGTTGCCGATCATCTCTGACTCCACATGGCTGAAGCGGAACGTCTCTGTGAAGATGGGACACGGGCCCCTCTGGATCCCCGTCTTCGCCCTCTGCTTCTTGGTGGGTAGCAGCACCAGGTGAACCTGCCAGGAGATGTTCCCGGTGCGCTTGAGGACAGGGAGGTCTGTTACGGCCGTGATGGTCACTGCCAGCCGCTGATCCTCTGAGTCGTAGTCAAACACCACATCCAGGGTGCCGTACTTCGCAACAGGATCCGGTTCATAACCCTTAGGGAGCTGTGCTGCTGATCCACGGGCTGACATGTCCTGGAAAAAACATCACAAAAATGCTCAATATGAAAGTGTTTTCCAATTTTGTGTTTTATGATTGGTTTGGGCCTATTTTCAGAGCAGCGTTTCAATATTCAAAGAACCAAAGTTGCTCTTACCTCCAGACACAAAATGCTGTATTTAGATACAAAGTACACACTCTAAATGTTGCTATGTAAGTATGTCTCAGTGCTTATTACTAGACACGCAGATCACTAAATCAACCCAACATGTAATTTCAATCATGTCTTGTTACTTCAAGTAACATTAGTTCAAGACCTCTGTGACACAACTGCTAATCACTTCACCACTACATAAAACACTGTAAGGAAGCCTGCATGGCTGTTCATAAAATAGCAACAGTAATTTTTGGTCACATTGCTATTTTCATTTTTGTTTTCTTTGGTTTTCTTTTACTGTAAAACAGTGTAATGTGTTGAGTCTGTTTCGTTACATCCTACAGTTTTGTGCTGCTGCAGAACTGACACTGCATACTGCATATTACAGTATTTTTTGCATGTATATATTTTGAGTAAATATACAGTAATCTCCTGTTTTGATCATGGGTTCTTTGCTTTGTCGATAGTACAGCTTTTTATGGATATTTATTGTAAATTATAAAAAAAAGAAAAAGAAAAAAAAAATCCAAAATCCACAGTACAAAGTGCTTCATGAAGGCTGCAAAAAATAAAACAAGTCATAAACTCATCAGGCATTAAAAACAATTTGGAGTACAAAAAACAATAAAAGACAGTTCAACGAAAATTAAAACTCAAGAAAAATCCGGAGAGGGTCTCTGATAAAATTATGTTTTAAGAAGGGACTTAAGAGAAATCACTAACTCAGCCCACCTGATCTCCTCGGGCAGATCGTTCCAGAGCCTCGGGGCCCTGACTGCAAATGCCCTGTCCCTTTAGTTTTCAGCCGGGCCGCTGGAACAGACAAAAGACCTCTGCCCAAGGAGCTCAAAGTACATACCAGTGTGGACGGCACTAAGAGGTCTGAGTTGAGCATTAATATTTTTTCCCAATACTGTACATAAAAACTTAAAATTGGCTTTTACCATGAAGGAAAACAGGTCACAGAAGATTGAGCAAGAACAAGGTACAGCAGTTAGTAAAGTCTTCCTTAAAATCAGTAACTACACTTTCTGTGACTTTGAAGACCCCTCTGTGATCGCTGTGGCATGAAGCATCATTTACCTCTGGGCTGAGGACGGCGGTGCTGTCACTGGGAACATCTTCCTCGTAGCCTTTGTTGAGGTAGCTCTCGGTCTCCTGGCCACCGCTGCCCTCGCTGGGACATTTGCCGTAGGAAAGGCGGGGACTGTCGCTGGCGTGGGACAGGTCACACTTGGCGTCACCCAGGTCTGATGGTGTGCAGGACATCCGTGGAGAGCCGTCCTCGTCTTGATAGGGCGGCGGCTGAAGCTCGTCCAGCGGAGGCGTTCGTCTCATCCTCTGGATGCAGTTCGCTGGTAGGTAGCGAGTCAGGACACAGGAAAAGAACCACAAAAATATATAGGCTATGTAATGAAAATGATTCCAGCAGTTTTTACAGAATGTTACTGAGTCTTTCTGTCCTTGAGTGACGCTGCATTGTTGACACACACATGCACCAAAATCCAGGTCTTCCATGACGAGATTACTGGACACACAAGACAAAGGCCTACATTGTAATTTCACCGTGGTCATGGTTTGTGTGCATGGTTACTTGTATGTACACATGTGTAGGGATGTAGAGTATTCAGTTATGCATGACAGAATATACAGATTACTCAGCAGAAGTATTTATGTCCTCTGTAGTACGGCTTCCTAGCTACCCTGACATCAAACTGATGAAAAATTAGATCGTATTTATGTCGCCCCTGCATAGTTTTCTCATTGGCATAACATCGGCAACAGCACCAATATATCCATTTCCAATGTCTTCTCTATGTCCTCATGTAGTCTGGAGATCGTTTAAAGTCGGCCTCCTTACTAAAAGACAGGTGGAATGTTTATTTATGTAGGCAAGATGTATTTTCTGATATTCAGCTGATTTGCAATCTTGGATTACAGCCTCGGGGTGACATATGTGTGCTATCAGGGTATCAGGATGTCATTATTTATTTGTCATTGTTTATTTGTACTTAGGCTAGCTAGCTAGTTACTTGGGAGTGTTGAAGGCAGGCAGTCGCTAATTAAAAAAGTTGCTACAGTCCAGAATGAAAAGCTCCCACAAAACTCCAGTCTCAGGAGCTGGGGGAAGATGGAATCTCAGCGTTCAGGACAACGCTCAGTGACTGCTAATGGGCTCTACTTTCCTGCAGGGAGATCTGGTCTAATTTAGTTTATTAGGATTCTCATTAGCTATTACAAATTATAACAGTTACTCTTCCTAGGGTCCACATAGGAGGGAGGAAACTGAAATCCAGCAGGGATGTTTAGTCGCGACGGTTATCGGATCGACAGACGGTAGGAAATGTCACCTCTGCTCCGTTGCTCGGTCTGGTGGAATTCCATGCTGGTGCACGTATACACAAACATGCACACTTTCAATGGTTCAACTTGGTTTGCCCAGTCTTGTCCACAGGATTAGCTGTGGATTCAGTGTCTTGCTCAAGGGCTTTCAGTTGCTAGCCAGCGTCTCTAACCTCTAGCCTACCACCAGCAGAGCATACAGTAATAAATACAGACTTTATTTTGATGAATGTTGGTTAGCCATCTCAAGCATTTTAATCCAGTTCTAGTGACAGGAGACAGGGAGAAGAGATCATTTTACTCATTTTGCTGTGATTTTATAGAATTCACACCACAGGAAACGCTGACCTCCCCGACAGTAAAGCACTTATGACAGAGGTTTATGCAGCGAGCACATTGAACACATATGTTGTTCTATATAGCCTCAGGCAAAGTTATCCTGCATTTTAATGAGTCTCTGAGTGAGAATAAATGTTTCATCAATGGCTGTGCCTCAGTGTCAAACAGTGTATCTGATGTGCAATTCTTATTTTCTGGTAAATCCTCTATCATTCATGTAATTCTTTAGCACCGGATCAAGCACGACTGTACAAAAGTTGTCTCCATATTGCACGTTTTATTTTCATCTTGACACACTGTGCCTGTCCTCATGAGCATAGTGTGTTGTGTGAGAAGAAACCTCGGCTCAAATTCAAATGCACAACCTAAATAAAACATCAGATGTGCACCATTAAAGGCCTGAACTGAATACTCCTTAATCTGCCATATATGCCATTCCTCTCACCTTTCTAAATGATTCAGTTGCCTGGAATCCTAAGACTCAGTCTATATTGAGCATCTTCCTGGTCCTTTAAAAGAACCTTGAATATTGTTGCCGGCTGTATTCTCAAATCTGCCACCCTTGTCCAATTTAGATCCACAAAAATTGCACAGGCTATGGTAGTACTTCCAAAGGGAGATTGACAAAGAGTGCTTCAACCCCGTTTTCTTTAAGAAAAAAAAAAAGAAAGAAAAAACTTCTGTAAAATCCAACAATATAATGACGTAATCCACTCCAAGTCATTTTCCAGCATTCTCCCAAGTTCTTGAAACTTTCACTCTTGATAAAATCAGTGAGACACCACCTCAAAGTGGCACATATCAGTGGCAGCATGGAATCTTAACTAAGTGTCATGGAGGGCTTGATAAAAGGGGCAATTCCATTTCGAGCAGCTTTTTTTTTTCTGCCAAGCTGGGGGCGGTTGATTCGATGGAAGCTGGAGTGTAAAAGCACTACTCTTTTCTCTAGCCCGCTAATTGGGACAGTTACCATTTCTCCTCTCGTCTAACCCACCCTTCCCTCCCTGAGTTTCATCCTCTCTTCGCTGGCGGTCGCCTTGTTTTGTCTTCTCATGCCTCTCCAAGAGGGGAAACAGTTTGTGCTTTCTGAAATGAGATTTCTCACTCTAGAAAATTTCAGGTGTAAGCGTCTGAGGTGACAATGGAGGAGCAGCTATTTGTTTGTGTTCTTTGTCCTGACTGTGTCTCTAAGGACGAGGAAACTGAAGTGACCCCTTTGTATAGTTTCAGCCTTGGAGCTCGACAAGTCTGCAGGAAATCTATTCAGACTGTTGCCATCGAGTAGTGGATCAACATCAAGACAGTCAATCCACTATTGTCAGCAGGGCAAGCTCCATTCACTGAGGGCAAAAGAGTAATACCAGCTTGTGTATGCCACTGTAGCCTAATAAGACCTTGCAACAACAGTATCATATCCCTAACTGAAACACCCGTTGCATTTACATATTCCATTCTGTGGTGCAGTAGGGTGAAACTGGAGAACAACTGGTACACATAATTCATATTTTTACTGCCAAGAACCACAATGGTGGGGTAACCAGGAAAAAGTATTCCTCAGTTGTAGTATAACTGATACTATATATACATATAGCACTTCTTATAGGCCTATGCAAATGCTGCGAAAAGAAGTTTTTGGAAAAATCATTTTTCTTTCATTTAACATTTTTCTACTCTTTCATCATGGGAGGATGACAATTCATTATAAAGAATACAAGATTCTGTCTAACATTTAGAGATGTTCATAGCGAAGGTGAGCACTTATATTTTGCCTATCAGTGAAACTGACACTGTAATTTAATACAGTGCTCATTACTTGGAACTGAAGTGAATTTACTGTAACGTGCTGCCACCCAACACTGTCCTCGTCAACCGGCCATGACAGAATTTGACCCAGACAAATTTTAGATTATTTCTCTCTTCCCCGCTTACTTTCTATTTTGGGAGGCTGTGCAAAGCCACCAGGGCACCCACCCTCCCTGTTTCTGCAGCCTCTGCACAATCCTCCTTATGTATAATACATATGTCCTGAGGATAAAGCTTGTTCACACTGACAGACAAACACAAGCAGCAGTGGGAGTCGAGAGAAAACAACAAGGGCGCCTCGCGACTTTGCGACTGCTCTTTTGAAGTGAATGAAATCTCCTCTGAGAATAAATAAAAATGGCCTTAAAACAAGAGCCGACAGAAACTACTATGTCCAAATTTGAATAAAGATGCCTGTACTTCTTTGTTTTGGAGGGAAAGAATAGCATGCAGAATTAGACCTGTTGTTGGTACCAGTATGAGGCAGATTATTCATTACTGTCACTCTATCAGAGAAAGAGAAAAAAAAAAAAACACATACATCAATGAATTACCACAGGAAGGAAAACTACTAAAGCTACTTTCAACCAGAGATTGGTCATTTCAGGACAGAGCTCACCAATCTCCTCTCTTGTAACTGATTACCTATAACTTATAACCTTAGAATAATCTGAAAATCCAAAAATAGAGGTTCTGTTAGTTGAAAAACAACAGTATTCAGATTGAAAATAGTCCAGAGAAGCAGGGTTAACTTTTAGCTGCTGCATGTAACATTTTGTGTTTCTCAAAATTAAAACCACATTTCCCACGAGCCCTGCTGCTTTCTGTCACCAAGAAGATGTTGCTACTTTTTCTCCTCCTCCTCCCTGGTCTGCTCTCTCTCTTGAAGACCCAGAGGAAGGATCAGAACCAATAACAAGCTGATGCTATGCAGTTACAACAGTGGAACAGGGATAATGTTGTGTTTTACTTGAAGCAAATAAAATGGTGCCTGTTTTGTGCTGTAAAGCAGCTGATTGGCCTCCAAAAGAGTGGCACGCAATGCACAATGCAACGTAGGGGCCAGATGAAACTGATGTAATTGTCAGTAGTGATCTAATTTATTTACAATAATTACTCAAAATAAATGAGGTAATGATTTATTGATGTTAAATGCTTTTCGCAGCTATTTTAAAGCCTTGTTTGAATGAAATGGGGCATTTACACTGTGAGATTGCAGACACTAACATTCCAGTGAAATTATAGTCACATGAAACAGCATGAGATTGGCCATCATATCCACAAATTTTAGAGGCAACATGTGCAAAAGTTTTATGTCAAAACTGTAGCGGTTTGGGGCATCCAGCCAGTATCCAGCACTCAGTAACAATGAGAGGTGGATAGCACCACTTCTGCTAGAGGGGGGTGATGAAGTAATATCACATTTTTCAAAATGGATGAATTATGCCTTAAACTTTTAACATCAAAACCAAGAAATGTTGCTGCAGCCTATCATGCAATGCCATTTTGGCCTGTTCTGCATGGTGGCTTGCCTCAAAAACTAAAAAAACATAATGCAGGTCATGCGAAATAACATCATCAGGTACAGTAGCTGCTAAATGTAGCAGCATTTAGCGACTCAAACTGATGTCAGACTGGTCTGGTGGAGTCTGAACGTGTTGGCATGGTGCCGAGCTGACTTGACCAGATCAACATATGTAGAATGTTCCCAATCCCTACCTCCTCATACTGTTATGGTACACAACTAAAACTCTCACACTCAAAGTCCAGGGCCTTGTACTGTAGCTCAAACCACTTTTTGCTACTGAGGTATTATGTGGAACTGTCTCCCCCTACAAATTACAAAGTGTCAAACCAAAGCTGTAAATTTGTGAAGGAAGTATGATTGTTCTTTTGGAATGAACTGAACAGTAGTCACCACTAGGTGCATCTGCTTTCCTTCAGTATCGACTGAAGTTTTTGTTTTAACTGATGTTTGTTGTCTCTTATTAACATCCACCGAGAATCACAATACAAATCCGACTTTTAATTCATACCTCCATGTGTATCCTCTGTGGTCAAATGCACATGAATGTGTTTTTATCATGAATCATGTATAAATTCACAAATGTTTATTGCAAAAATAAAAATCTAATCAATCAGATCTGTTCTTATCCTTTGAGTCTCCGACAGAGGTTAAATTAGGACGTATGGTTGATGTTGTTTCTATGCATTCAGTCATTAGCATGCAGATGTGGGTTCAAACTGTGCATGACCATCACTGGAAGTGAAGGACATTAGCCACTTCTAGGGAATAAATAAGACACAAAAATGGAATCTGCTGACTTAAAAAAAATCTTTAAAAACATATATGGAGAGATTTGGAAATTTCCACTGAATCACTAAACTGCAGTGCTGTGGTTTTGTATAATGAACACCAAGGAAACTCCTGAACTCAGACCGAAGATGAAAGAGGCCCTCTAGTGGTAATGAGGAGTCAAACATCTTTTCCAGTGCTTGCATAACTGCAACCTTGTACAGTGTAGTGTCTCTTTACTACAAGAATTGGAAAAAAGTCATTCACTGTTTATCCTTCAACTACACCATCAGAAGATGCTTCAAATAATAATACCTGACACCCAGTCCTCCACCCTCCGATTTTAAGCATCCAAAGCCGGACGTGATTCACTAATTTATGAGTATGATAAAGTTTAGTTGGTTCTTGTCCTTTAACGTCCATGTCGGACACACACTAGACATGTTTTATGTTTACTTTGTTATAGTGATCTGCTGCAGACTGAGGTTCCCTCTTCTTCATGTTCCTTCATTTAGTTATATGCCCTCAGTTTGTCTCGTCCCTTCACTCATTAATATCATTTGATCCAACAAGTGAATCCAAGACACCAAGAGATTATCAGGAGATATCAGATATATTAGACTGTCCAAGTACTGTTGTTCATATTCTGGGTATGTCTGAGGTTTGTATGTGTGTATGTGTGTGTTGTCATAGAATAAAATCAGTAGCATAAACTTCCAGACGAGTGTTGACAGATGAATAAGAGAACAACTAGTAGACTGATCCAAATAGGCCAGTGCGGCGTTCCCCTGTGACTTGGTGCAGCTAATGGGCTGTGCAGTGGAAGCTGCCTTCCATCCAGCGGGGTAAACGCCTTGTGATGGCGAGCATGGCAGATCGGGAACAGAGATGCATCAAAACTCGGCGGCGTCTGAGGCTACGGCTGTGCAGACTATTGTCGACGGTTGACTGTTTCATAACCCTCCCACGGAGAGTGCGCTGAACAGGAGCTTCACTTTGATCACCTCTCTGGATTAGCTGACAGTGTGTACGAGTGTGTTGTGCTGTGTGTGGACTGTGGGTGCGATGTGCTTGTGTTTGTTGGTGTGGAGGTGCAGAGGAGTCTGTGGTTCTCACTCAAGCTTACTGCAGTGATAGGAGAAAATGCATCAAATTAAAGGAAAGTTATCTATCACATAGGTGCAATTTTTCATTGGCTTTATGTAGACACCATTAGTCCATTAGTGCCAGTGAGGAACAGTGTGCGTCTTGGTTGCACAAACACTTATAATTTTTACAATTCTGAAAAGCAATTATTACAGAGAATAATGCTGCTGCTGAGAGAAAAGTGCATCTGGCTTTTTTCTTGTACAAACGTCTAAGAATTTAAGTGTATTGTGTTGCTGTAAGATATAGAAATACATAATTTATGTAATGTGAAGCCCCAGGATGAAACATCTTGGTATGTCTGTAAAGGCAAGTTAAGTTGCAAAGTATTTGTGTCATTGCTCCAAATAGATCCTGTAGTAGAGATTGTCAAAAACCAAGCAACCTCCCCATAGAGATCATTAAAATTCAATCGTATCTAATGCAGTTAAAGTTACGCCGGAAAACAACAGACAAACAGGAAATTCTCATTTGGTGAACTGAATTTTTTTCCCTTTTCTTTTTTTAAGTGTTTTACTACTATTACAAAGTTGATTTATTTAGGTTTAGTTTTTTTTTTGTTTGTTTGTTTGTTTTTTTGGTTATGTTTTCCAATATGTATGGAATGAAAAAGAAACCACCTGTGGATGGTAGACTTCAGAGGTCAGATGTATCATTGACTACAATCCTTTGTCCAAATCCGGAATTCTGCATGCAACATATTTTCCGTTTGGGGAAAATCCACGGGGTTAACCTGGGCCTGTTCTGAGGCCTGTATATGGCTGCAGTAAGAATCCTGACAACACAACACACAGCAGGCTAGCAGCTGGCTACAATACAGCTGTATGTCAAAAAGGCAGCTCATGTTTTGCTAATCAAGTCTGTGATGAATCTGAATGTGACTGACAACAATTTGGGCAGTTGTCTGTTAATTAGCGTCAGTATGAGATTCCCAGCTTTGCATTTACAGAAAGGCATGATTTCTCAAAAAAAAAAAAAAAAAAAAAAAAGAAATCAAATTTGCAGGGATCATATTCAGTCAAATGCAACATAACAGTAGCCTACAGTACAGCTGCTATTACATGTGTGAGGATATATGTCTGTATATTGTTTAATAAACCATAAAGCAAGGCAGCAAAGCATCATCCTCCACGAATGATGCAGTTCCCCTCCGTGCTAATCCGTAACAAATATGTCACTTTTGTTTAGATCTGTAATTGTAGCCGTCTTGCTGTGAGGCCACAGAGCTAACCACTGAACAGGAAGGAGATTCTTTCTATTTAGATTCTGCTCACAGAGATGGAGCCTACCATCCTCAGCTGAGGCTTCGCTGCTGTAGCCGTCATACTCTGCAGACAGGGGGCTGTACTTGTGCCGGCTCTCCCAGCTGAAGCCCCTGGCATGCTTGGCGTTGATCACTGCTGCTGCACCTCCCCGCAGGCCTTGGGAGCGGCTGACTGCCTCTTGATACTGACCGATCAGTTCATCCTCGCTGTCCGATGATGAGGCCTGCAGGTCAGCGTCTGTGTAGGCCTTCTCTGCTGGGGGAGAGAGACATGACCTGCTTAATTATTGATGGAAATCATCCCACTAGGCTGTCAGTTCACTTGTAATTAAGTCGCTTCAGTATTTGCAATATTTACTCCACAGTTCAATTAAAGGGGTTATTCTGCATGACTGTCAGATGTTCTGACTCTTGGGTTGGAAGTCCCACTTCCATGCTGACTGAGTTCCATTGCAACTGACATGGACGCCACAATAAGACACAAAGAAGACACAAGAAAAAATATTGATCTGTCCACAGACAGCAAATGACTCACTGATGAGAGTCTATACGCTCAAAAGTCAGTTCTTGCTCACATTTGGAATCAGTCAATCCACATGCTAAGGTTACCTGGCTCGCATTGAGTTTGAATTTCAGTGAGGTGTGGACTGCATGTGGGCACAATCCTGACTATTTATCAATGCATACAGTGGAATATGTCCATGTGGGAATATATTAGATCACCACTCAATCAGGTCGCAGTGAAGCCTCAAGTCTGGACATACGTGCAGACACAGCTGGGTTCCGATTTGGCATATCTGATCGCAAAAGTCGCTTTGAAAAGACAAGCGTAACCACGGCCAACAATAACAATAGCTAGCTCAAACAAAAATCCAGCCAGAGAAAAAAGTTTATCATTGACTTTGTTGTCCACCATTTTGTTGTGACTTGGCTGACCTGAAAGTGAACTGGACCCAGCTCTACTAACGTCTTGCTGTTTTAAGTTAGTCTGGAATGTGTGATTCAGTTGGAATTCTGAGGCAGATCAACAGGTTCCATTGTCACCGGATCAAATCCCCTGGCCGACCGGTTAAGTCTGAGTATTGTGAGTGAATAAAGTGTTCTGCAAAGCCATGTTTAATACCACGTTTGATCAAGGTCCTCATCCTCCAGCTGGCCCAGTGGAACAGCTCAGTGGACCAACGCAACACAAGACTTGGCTGTACTCCCAGGAACAGGAATGTGTGTAAATCTCCCTCCTCCAGAAACTGCCGCTGACTGACAACTGATTTAATGTAGGGTTCAAAACTGCGCCACACAAGATCATTCAGGTGTGGAAAAACAACTGATTCCACTGTAAATATTTAAGAGACCTGGGTGATTACCACTGTCTGTCATTTTTAAAAAAATATATATATTTTCAAGCATTTTTTTTTTTTTTTTGCATAGACCAATGAAATCATAAAATAAATTAAAAACAAAATGAATGCAGTAAATATTATATTAACTAATGTTATAGCAACACCCATGCTTTTGGGACACGCTACCACTCAATTGCAAAGTGTAGTTTCAAGTTCTTCCAGCAAGGGGCAGCAGAGATTTGAAATTACTCCACCTGGAACTGCAACTGGCACTCACCATCAACTGTGAGGCAGAATATACAGCCCAAATGTCCTTTTAGCACTGGTTCTGTCAAGATGTGTCTCTGTTGTATACTGTATACTGTTATTTTAATAGTTTTAGAATGGAACAATGAATAGAAAAATAACCATTCCACAAAAGTATTTGTCATAAGAGTGTCTGCTGCAAACTGTGGGAAGTCATCTTGCAGTAGAATTCAACAAGTCGCAAACAGTGTAACACAATCAATGATTAAATAGAGATGCCATCATTTTGATTTCTGCCAAAACAGTGGCAAAGCATCACGGTGCAAAAGGAATTAAGAGGAAACCAGATGGTGAGCAAAATCATCACCTGCACCTGCCTACTTTGCAATTCTCTCTCCTTTGTTTTGTTGCTGAATGTTTACCAGGTTTGGCCTCTAAGGATGGAGCGAACTCCCCCTGCTGGCTCCCTGGGGTCCCCACCTCTTATCCACTTCTGAAGCCCTGCAGACGGATGACATGGAAACAGCCGTACACCTGTCAGCAACAGTAATCCCCGTGGGAGCTGAGAAAGGCCACCGCCGGCGGAAAATGTCTCCATTTAGAAAGCAGACTTCATGCTGCATTTGGTAATGTAAGTCCATGATTTTCACAATTGGCTGGACAAAGCCAGGGAGTTGAGTTTGCTCTTCCTCCTGAAAGCTCTTGAACCTGGGTGAGACTCCTGGGTGGGAAAGTCTTAAGCTGTTGACTCCTGTTCAGTGACTTCCACCCTTTTGTGCCTCCCAGCCTTCTCCACCATTATTTTGTGGATCAAGCTGTTGACTTGCTCAGCCAATTTGCCTAAGAATGTGCATGTTGTGATGTCACCAAGTGCAAAGGCCAGGTTATCCACTCTATTTGTGACTGAATTTAATATGGGAGATATTGCAGAGTGATTCTACTTGAAGCTTTTTAAAAACACCACAGTGCAAATATTATATTTGCCTTGCTCTGTTAGTGCAAAATGTCTTTTAATGGTTATATAACAAAAAAAAAAAAAAAAGAAAGAAAGAAAAGAAAGAAAAAGAAAAAGAAAAAAATCCATGAACATTTGAGATGCATCTGCTTTTGGTTTGGTTAGTCTGTGTTATCTATTGTTTCCTCAGTAGTCAGATACACAGAGAAAAGGGTATCTCACCGAAAAGAAAGAAAGAACCGGCACTCTGATTATGTCAAACATCTAAACAGCTCCCAAAAGAAATCTACTCTGAAATAAGAGACAATTATGCAACAATTCACTTCCTGTTGCAGTTCGGTATTATCCAAGTTTAGTGCTCTTTGCATAAGTGTGTGTGTATGTCTCCGTCTTCTGCATCCCTGCAGAGTTAGTATCACACCCACGTGTTTCCTTGTTGAACTTGCTCCTTCAGCTGGAGCACATATATGGTTTCCAGCATGGGTTTATGCATGTAGCTGAGAGGGTGCCTGCTTCTCTGTGATTTTTACTATGTGTTACTGAATGTGTGCATTTGAGCGTAGGTGGGTATGTATGTGTATGTTCTGTGTACAAGCGGGAGATTGTGTGTCTTTAAGACTTTGAGCACCAGAGCTCCTCTATGTTGACATCTCTGGTAAATCTCAGTCACTCAGGTTTCTAATTGCCACATGTATTGATTGTGCTGTTTCCCCGGGGCAGCTAAACTAACCAGAGCATCAGGCAGTGAGAGACGAGCATGGCTGTGTCTCATCTTGTTTCAAATGCAAGCTGAAACTTATACGACAGAGAAGTCCCAGTAGTCACACCTCCCAGTGCACCAATTAAACTCAAAGTCACATCTGACTTTGGGTTTCAAACGGGGAGAACTTTTATTTGGATGTTGTAAGTGGCTAACAAAACAAAACAAAAAACAACAACAACAACAACAACAAAAAAAATAGCTTAGATAGTGATGAAAATATGAACACCATACTGATATGCACTCTGATTAGCGATAGTGAGCCTGGCATTAGCCTAGCCTCGAACAGCCATACTTTGATTTCATTTGTTGTTCACCACTATGGAGACGAATGAGAAGTACAACGAGAAGAAAACAAAATATTTCAAGCCTGCTCCCAGGAGAAAGGGAGACTACTACACAGTTCCTGTGACCATGAATTAACTAAAACATGGGAAGTTAAATCTGCAGGCACCATGGATAATCCGTCGAAGAGGTGGTGTGAGTGATAAAAATTGACAAAGGACAATTAACAACGGATGGGTTGAAGTGGGTTAAAAAAATTCTCTTTTAAGTTCATTAAATACTTGCAGTGATCCCCCACAGCAGAAACAATAACGGTGCCTCCCCATTAAGAGAGAGGCTGTGCGCATTTGAGCACGAGGCACAGCGCTGCAACCTCACTGATAATTTACATCCGCAAACACACCAACAGAAACAGTCGAGATCTAATGTTAATTCATGTTCTGTGTTCCTCTACACCAGGGGTCACCAATCATGTGCCATGGAGGGCCGAGAGGCTGCAGGTTTTCATTCCAACCAAGACCTCCACCAGGTGATTTCACTGATCACCTCACCTTGTATCAGAAAGGAGGAGCTAATCAGTGAAATCACCTGGTGGAGGTCTTGGTTGGAATGAAAACCTGCAGCCTCTCGGCCCTCCATGGCACATGATTGGTGACCCCTGCTCTACACATCCAAAAGGTCACATATACAGCCCAGATTCATACAGATAAATTGTTTGGAGTGAAGCAGCCGTCCTCCTGATAAATCCTGAGCTCCATTAGAGCTGTCTAAAAAAAAATCTTTGTGTTTAATTCTGTTTCCCCTGGAGAATTTCCTGTCTTTTTCCCTTTGTTTATGACTACAGTTTTAAGTTTTGCTGCAGTGACATTACAGCACACATGGGAATATTTACAATTATTGAATACAGCTGCTCCGATCATTACTTTAAATCATTAAAGAAAACATTCACATGTTATAGAAATCACCGGGAAAGCTCACGCTGCTCAGCATTTTTGAAAAAGCAACATAGCTGGGATGCGTAGAGATGGAGCGAAACATCCACGCAGCTTTGGGTCTCCAAATCAGAGAAAATAATTAATTGAGGTGGGTGGTGGGTAGATGATTTATGTGTGCACACGGGTTCAGAAGGTGTCAGAACTGATGCACGCATCACTTGTGGGAACAAGTTAATTAAATTGAGGGAATGAGTTATATCTCTTGGCCATGAATTTCGTAAATCATAGCCTCAATTTTTATTTTTACTTCACCCTCAAGCAGAGAGAAGGAACCAATCAGTGGAATCACCTGGTGGAGTTTTTGGTTGGAATGAAAACCTGCAGCCTCTCGACTCTCCATGGCCCCAGTTTGACACCCCTGACTTAGATGGAACAGAACCTTAATTAATGTCATTAGTAACACCTGTGTTTTCCCGCTATCTACCAGGGGGAGATAAAAGGTCAACAGTCGAAGCTGCATAGAAGTGTATACACTATCTGAAAGCTGGGAACCTGAGGACTGATTAGAGATGTGGCTGAGCTCTGTGTGTCAGGTTACTGCTGTCATAAAAAGACATTAGGACACCAAGACTTTGAGGAACACCATACAAAAATTAATTCACATGTGATTCAAATGTGGCTCACTGAATCCACAAGAGTCTCAGCTTTCCAGTCAAAGCCAATCGATGCAACTCCAAGACTGTTTGGGCCCCAGTCTGCGCAAACACACCATTTTACAACAGGCCACAAGAACACATTTGGACTGCAGGCTTTGTGGCCCAAACTGCATGGAGTTCTACAACAAAAATGAACAGTCAGATGGTCTTCAGGCCATTAATGCTGTGACAGCAGGAGAATCATACACACCAAAGCTTGGAGGTAGATTGTCAATATGACGGAGGTGACAGGAAGCTTTTAAGTTCTTCAGATTTTACATACAGTGCTGTGAAAAAATATTTGCCCATTTGTCACATTTAAATGTTTCAGATCAAACAAATTTTAATATGAGACAAAGATAACCCGAGTAAATACAAAATACAGTTTTTAAATGATGATTTCATTTATTAAGGGAAAAAAGCTATCCAAACCCACCTGGCCCTATGTGAAAAAGTAATTGCCCCCCTAACCCTGATAACTGGTTGTGTCACCCTTGGCGGCAACAACTGCAATCAAGCGTTTGCGATAACTGGCAAAGAGTCTTTTACATCGCTGTGGAGGAATTTTGGCCCACTCTTCTTTACAGAAATGTTTTAATTCAGCTAAATTGGAATTTTTTTTGGTAGGCCAGCCACTCCTGGGAAGGTTCACCACTGTTCCAAGTTTTCTCCATTTGTGGATAATGGCTCTCAGTGTGGTTCACTGGAGTCAGAAAGCCTTAGAAGTGGCTTTGTAACCCTTTCCAGACTGATAGATGTTAATTAATTTGTTTCTCATCTGTTCTTGAATTTCTTTAGATCGCAGCATGATGTGTTGCTTTTTGAGATCTTTTATCCTACTTCACTTTGTCAGACAGGTTATATTTTAGTGATTTCTTGATTCAACAGGTCTGGCAGTAATCAGGCCTGGGTGTGGCTTGTGAAATTGAACTCAGCTTTCCAAACAAATGTGGTCAATCACAGTTTATTCATGATTTAACAAGGGCCAGGTAGGTTTTGATAGCCTTTTCCCCTTAATAAATGAAATAATAATTTAAAATAATTTAAAAACTGTATTTTATATTTACTCTGGTTATCTTTGTCTAATATCAAAGTTTGTTTGATGATCTGAAACATTTAAGTGTGACAAATACGCAAAAAAATAAGAAATCAGGAAGGGGGCAAATACTTTTTCACAGCACTGTATACTTTGCATGTCTTACATAGTCAATCAGGTAATAAAGCAATAAAAAACTTTCCAGAAACAGACCTAGTCATAAATTCCAGAAAAGTAACTGATCACCTCTAAATGAGATAAGCTGGTAGAGCAGGGGTGTCAAACTCGTGCCATGGAGGGCCGAAAGGCTGCAGGTTTTCATTCCAACCAACAACTCCACCAGGTGATTTCACTGATTAGTCCCGCCTCTCTGTTTGGAGGTAGGGTGATCAGTGAAATCACCTGGTGGAGTTGTTGGTTGGAATGAAAACCTGCAGCCTCTCGGCCCTCCATGGCACGAGTTTGACACCCCTGTGGTAGAGGGTCGGATCCATTGCAAATACCACCAGCTTAACTTTGAGGTCATACAAAGGCTAACACAATACATGATTTTAATGGTAAATTCCTTCACAATTAGCAGACGGTGGGCATGTCTGCAAAGGGGAGAGCTGTGGCTGCCCAGATAACTCATTTTCATTCAGATACCTGGAGGTCAGAGGTCAAGGGATGCCTTTGAAAATGACCATGCCACTTTTTTCCCCATCCAAAATATTGCTTAACTTTAAAGCAATATTTAACTGATGACCTGGCATAATCAATCCATTCCTTAAGTCATCTACTTTCGTAAGATACAGGTATCTCCACTCTAGCTGTAAAACTGAGTCCACTACAGCCTTTCAAGCCCTTCACTATAGTGGCCCGGCCACTATAGTGGGCCATAAGAGCGTTAAGGGGTTGGCTGTAATTATCTTATGAGTAAAACATCACATGAGGTGTATTTTTATTCTAAGATTGTAGCCATGGTAAATAAAGTAGATATATCTATTTAGTATATATACAGTGTATACTGTATATTGAGCATGGAGAGCCCTCAGGCATCATCAAGCAGTCAGTTTAGCGCAGTGTCTAATGTGCCCAATTTAATGCACAACATTACACACATGCAGTCACAGGCTCACCTTGCAGCTCCTTGTTTTTCCTGAAGTCCTCAAGGCACTGAAGGCTCCCTGGGTTCTCTAGTGCCAACTTGTTGTTGAGGTACAAAAACAGGAGGATCATGAGGATGATGAAGACTCCGACAGCCGTCAGAAACCCCAGCGCTTCTGGAGAGACTGCGGACAGAGGACACAGAGAAGAAAGTCATGAAAAACAGATTTTTTTACTTTAAAAATCACTATAGCTTTGTCAAATTGACTGTGATACCTTGGTGTAATTACTGTAAACAAATGAGACCATCTGAAATGGATAATGTAAATACAGAGCAGATGGCAGTAGAGACTGCTGGTTTTATTTTTTCATGGTAACTAAATTACAGTCTAAAAATGAATGCATTAATTTATTGATATTAAAATGCTATGCCTCACACCTAAAATTGATAACTTTTTTGTGCAATATGTTGAGCAGCAGGTGAGATTAAAATGCATGGTTTGGTTTCCAGCGGTGACAGAAAGAGTGGAAACAGCCCGCCTCGCCTCCTCTCTGCTAACATCACATCAAGAGGGACGTGATAGGCTGAGGCAGGTGGATTGAGAGGCTGCTGGAGGCACAGTGGATGAGAGAGGGATGAGAGGAGTGAGAGAAAGAGAGAGAGAAGTGTCGCCGTGGAGACACAACCTGTTGGTTGCCATGGCTCCAAGTTCAGGTGCAGAGACACTCTAGACACACCGGCAGATCACATTAAACACAAAACTCATTTCCACAGATTAATAGATTTAGTTTGGAAAAAAAAAAAAATAGCAATCTGTAAGATGTAAGAATTAAGGCCAAGTGAAAACTTAAGAAATGTGTTCTGAGATTAATCTCACAATTCTAACTTTATTCACAGAACTGTGGCTCCTTTCCTATCTAATCTCAGAATTTGACTTTTTTCCTCTCAAAACGCTCACTTCATTCTGAGAATTCAGACTTTTTTTCTTAGAATTCTGAGATTAGTTCAGAAGTCATTTTTTTCCTGTAGTTAAACACTGAAAAGGTAGCCTATAATCTGACTGACTTTTGCCCCATATGGTCTTCTAACACCTCCAATGAGGTGTGACTGTCCAGGAAAATGTAGCCAGAGGGTCAAATTCTGTCTGGCCTTGCACCAGCTTAGCTATCAATATCTTTTTTTTTTTTTTTTTTTTTCCTGCAGTGGTGGCAGAATGGATCAACCCAGCAACATGAGGACATTCAGATGGGCTTTATCTCTGTCAGACACTACTCAGTGCAACCAAAAGACAGCAGAATGAAACACAGATTGACTTTGGTGTAACATTTTCACCTCTCAGCACACAAACCTCTAATCAACCTCCATTCCTTGAGATCTGCCGCCAATCAGGAAATTAATTAGATACTTTACAAAGCCAGAACAATTTGTTGTAATCTGGGACGGAGAATGAAAGAATTTTATATGACTCTTTTGTGCCAACAGCAAGCCCCCAGAGCAAAACAAATATTGGCTGTTGACTATTCCCAAACTATTAGATACAAAAGAGGTGTACACACATCATCACATGAATTGCCAAAATCTGACAAATCATTCCACCATATCAACAGGGAAATGACTTGGTAACACATTGCACATTCTCACGCTTTTACATCCCATTTCGACTGAAACACTAGTCACATTAGAGCCACATTAGTGTATCATGGGACAAAATGACAAATGCTATTTCCCTTTTCTCTGTGTGTGCAGATAAAACAAGAGACGATCAATGCACATGCACAAAAATGACGTATGTGCACCTTTTCACATCATGGAATAATAATAGAAAAGTACAAGTGCAAGTACAATAAGCTTCAATTATTTCCGAGACAAAGTGCCTTTTTGAGCATTCCTGTGACCATAGAAAGATCATGCAGAGATAAAAGAAATAAAATAGCAGCTAAGAGGAGAAGGAGAGCAGATTTTTTTTTTTTTAGAGCAATTAGAGGTAAGAGGAGAGGAGATAGACGTTTCACTCCTCAAACTCTCACCAAGCTACTTTACCACCATGAATGAAGCCCTATATCCATGTTGTTCATGTGTAATTAAGCCAAATGACTGCCTCAGCACGGCTGTAAGATAATGACAGACTTTGGCAAGAAAGTGTATTTACAGGTCATCGGATTTTCTGGCTGTTGTTTGTGATGTTAATTCCTTGAAAACCAGGAGCCTGTGGGTGGGTTACTTCAAATTACTTCATTGTAATTTGATTTTAAATATATGATTACAATACATATATAATACTTTTGTCAATTTTCTGCTAATTCTTTGCTATTTTTTTTTATTTTTGTGTACTTATTATTGTATTTTTTTCAGTAATTTTGTGGCAATTCTACGTTAAGTTTCTTGCAATTTTTTGTCTCATTTTTGGGGTTAAATTTGTGGTAGTTTTCTTGTTATTTCATTTTAAATATATAACAGTTTGAGAGTAATCAAGTGAATTGGCTCAGGTTTCAAAGGATTTGACTGTGTTATTCATAATGCCAAGAAACACCTCCTATGATTGACTGGACTCTCATGCACAGTGATCAACTTCACAGCCTGCAATTTTGCCAGTGTTCAGCCTTTTATGGTGTGTGTTTATTATTTTCTTGTCAAGACTGAATTACGCCAAATGGGAAACTAAATATTAAACCAGAGAATTTGTGGATAATTTACTTGTCCACAAGTCTGAAGAAAAAAAAATGCCCCAAAAAAAAAAAAAAAAAAATCCATCGTCAGTTGTCATAAACAAATCACACACTGGTAATGAAGACATGAATAAATCACAGAATAACAGTGGATTTGGGAAATAGAAAGTAAAGTGTGGCGCAGTGTGAGCTCAGTGAACAAACTTCAGCTTAAAGCCTTGCAAAGTGGATTATCATCACACAGAGATACACACAGAGGCTTGTCCACCTTTAAACATAACTAAGTGCTCCATTATGAGAACAAACAGCTGTCCTATATGCCTTAAATTGTTACATATCATCATCATATGTGACCTTTTCACACTTCTAATGCCAGCCTCCACTCAAGTGCTGCCTCCCACCACTGACTCCCGTTACGTAACCTGTGACTTCCTACGTCTGGTCAATGTTTGACTTCACTTTTTTAATTCACACAGAGCATCCCATGTATTTCTGCTTCTATTTTCAATAATCGTGAGAGTGTCTCTCTCCACTGAAAGTGACTGGGCTGTAATGAGGCTGGATTACTGACAGTAGACCACACTGTTCTGTCACATGTTGTAGAGGTGGGAACAGGAGGCGTCATCCCATGGGAATGCCTGTCTGCTCACAGTGTAACAGCTTTTCACTGTTGACTGAATTATTCACAGCACAGATGGAATGGGATCCTGTTCTGTATAATTCCCCTACAGGCTCCGACAGAAAAATAATTGTCAGTGACAAATGCACTATAGGAAATTTACAGACAATTTGACTCTACATTTGACTCTTTGACTGACTGACACTGGTTTACTTTATTGACAAACTCTCCATTCAGGCTTCATTACTCATATTTCACTCCCTTTTACCACAGTCAAAGACTGACATGTTGCCACAGATTTGTATTTCTGTGGGTAAATGCTATGATATCAGTGCCAATTTCTGTGGGTAAATGCTATAATATCAGTGCCGTAATGCAATGCAGGCTTTACCATCTGATTCTGTTTGATTCCATGAAACTGAAACAAACTGCTCACTGCACAACTGATCCTCTGATCCTCCAGCATGTGGCGTTTAATCAATACGCAGGATATGATGTTACCATCCCTTGTGCCATAATCCAGGATGATTCATAGATCCATACAGGCCCGATTCAGAGTTTAAGTGAATGATAAACTACCACACAAATGAGCTCCACAGAAAACACTAGGCTATGCCATCATAAATCTACAGGATGGTCTGATAGGCAGCAACATTCACCAGCTGCCCGCTCTAACTTTCAGGCTGAGCGAGAGCAGAGAGCACACAGTCTATATCAGGCATTGTCAGAGTGTGGACTGCCATGACTTAGGGTGACATGATGAAATGCATGTGTTGCATTGGACAGGTTCCAATGCAGTTTTAACCCAACCAATGCTGTATTTTGCTTTGGCAAAACTGCAGCGCCTGGCTATGCTGTCAGGTTAGGAAGGCTTGAGCCTGTCCTGCAGCAACAAATGACCCCAGAGGCAGCTTATTATGAGCTAGGGATATGTTTTAAAGCGACCTCTAGTGGTCCTGTAAAGAATGACACTGTGATGTCGTTAGCTAGTAGTAGCTAGCTAGCTTAGTTGATCAGGAAACAGTCCTTTGGGTCGTATTAGAGACGCTCCTGTTAGTCTTGTTAGAGGGTAGGAACAAAAAACGTATGTGGTCTTACAGGTTGGAGGACTTGTTGGTGTGATTACTAGACATTGCATGACTCAAGAGATGCCTACTCGTGAGACAGATTACGTCATCATTGCAGACACGTTAATCGGTTAGGAAGATGGAGGAGGTGGGGTCATCGTGCAAGAAAAGGAAGTTCCAGGAGAAATGGAACAGCACTTACTTGTTGTGCATCATGGGTCAGATAAAGTGATAATACTATGGGCAAGGAGCGCACAAGTAAGCTTGAACAATGACTACGTTTACATGCACACCATATTCCGGTTCGGGTCAATATTCCGGCTAAGGTAACTGCGCCGCGGCAACTGGAATATTCTGTTTACATGTTACTTGGCATGCCACCGTGTTTCGGTGTATTCCACTCTCTGACGTAATGCGACACTCAGCCACGGGGGGCAGCAGCACGCGTATACGCGTCTGGTCTGCCGGAAAAACAGATGAAGAAGTCTTCTTCCTCGTCTTCTTCTTCTTCTTCTTCTTCTTCTTCTGTCGCTATTTCTATGTTTTCTCCCATCGATATCCTCCGTGATATTTAAGTCTTTCATCAGCTGAAGGCAGACTGCAGTCTCCTGGCTCTTGCTGCTGTTCGCCATGCCATTTTCCCCGCTTGCAGGTAACCATAGCAACAAAGACGCCACAGAATTCCTTGTGAGTTGAGCATGCGCAGTCGTGACTGAATATTCCGATTCGGGGAGTTTTCCGACTAAGGTGTTTACATGCCCCAATATTCCGGTTGGAACAGGAGTATTCCAGGGGTCTTATTCGGAATTCTCTCCAACCGGAATATGACCTTAATCGGGTTCGGTGTGTGTTTACATGACACGTGCGCAACCGGAATATTGCGAATATTCCAGTTTATACAGGAATAAGGTCTGCATGTAAACGTGCTCAATTGACATATGCCTGCCTGACATATGCCTGTTCTAAGCCGAATATTGTGCCATGTAAACACCTTAATCGAAAAATGCCCCGTACTGGAATATTCGGTTACGTCTGCGCATGCTCGATTCACAATGAATCCTAGGGCATCTTTGTTGCTATGGTTACCTGGTTACCTGCGAGTATATCGATGGGAGAAAACTCAGAAATAGCGTGAGCTTCTTCATTTTCTTCTTCTTCTGTATTTCCAGCAGACCAGACGTCTATATGTGTACTGCTGCCCCCCGCGGCTGAGTGTCGCATTGTGTAACAGCGTGGAACACGCCGAAACACGGGAATATGCCAAGTAACATGTAAACGGAATATTCCAGTTGCCGCAGCGCATATAAACACCTTATTCGGTAAATTATCTTAACCGAAATATTGACCCGAATCGGAATATGGTGTGCATGTAAATGTAGTCATTAACTACAAATTGTAGTTTATTTTACATCACTGACTGACAACCGTTTCAAAAGCAATTGTAAACATGCACCTTTGGCAGTAAAATATCTACAAATGTTTTCTCCTCCAGAAAACACAATATACAATAGACAATATTTCTCACATGACTTTTAGTCTAGAAAAGGCTATTAAAGAAAAGATCTGTCTTGGTCTGTTTTTGGTCTGATCTGTTTTCTTAGGCGGCCCTCAATCCACTGTTGGGTCCCTAAATTGGCCTTCAGTCATCAAAACTTTGGGAAGCTCTGGTTCATATAGATAAAGACATTCCATATACCAGAATATGAGGCAACGTTGAGTGCTAAAACTGGAGTAAAATGAACAGGGGTCAATGGTGCTTTCAGCTCTCCAAATGATATGTTACTGTGCATTGGTAAAAATGGCCAGACAGTGATTAAGAAGATACATCTTTCTATGTTCTTAGAGGAATGAAATCTGGAACTCTTTAGGAGAGAAAAATATTTTTTTCCTCCGGTTATGTAACCAGTTAACGCCACACAGCATCAGTGCGAGTAGCCATCTTCTGCAACTGCGATCATTTTACAACCATTCATTAATTTCACATTAACTTCTAATTATGCCTTCACCTGATGTGTTTCGTCTGACAGAATCGACCCCTGGTGCATCTTCCCCCTCGGTGGGCTTTGTTTGAGTATTGAGAAAATCCTAATCAAACCTTGGTGAGTACCAAATAAATAAATAAATAAAGTCCATTTGACAGAGCTGGTCTTGGGTCAGTTCCAAGCAAACTCTACAGCAGTTCATTTTAAGTGGAGAAAGATAACCTCACCAACACATGACTGCATTAATGGCAATGTTTCACTGGCTCCTCATCATTCAGATTTGAATGATCCCACTTTCATGGGCTTTTGGCAGGCTTCTCTAGAGCTGTTGGCATTGCTTCCTCATTTATGTATAAACCTTCAATTTAGTAAGCAACCTTTTTGCACAGTGAAGTGTAGCTGTCATGGTCGCCATATCATGCATATATATAGATATAGATATAAAGTTTGAGCCAAATCATGTTTATGCGCTCTAGGCACCCAGAGAAACCTGTTATTCTGGTGTTTTGCACTGTTGTGTCATTGAAGCTTTTCTTTTTAATGTGACAGCCACTGCACAATTACATTAAAGGAAACTGCCCCCTCTAATGTTAAGGAGTCAGGTTGGACTAAACTCAGTGGTGTAGAATTCTCCTCTTTTGGTGTTGTTTTCCCTCTTGCTCTACAGCAGGATCCAGGAATAAGCTGCTTCTTCCAAGTGAATTTCATTGGCTTCAGAGGAAATTTCAGTGCATCTTGAGCACTCTTTTGGCATACCTGGGTAAGATGAACTATTATAAAAATAATAATAATGGAGCTTTGCTTGTTTCCATGTAAAAATTAAAAAAGTTCAGGCACTTGATGTCTTGATTTACTGGATAATCCAAAATAACATGTTGTGAATAAAAGAGAAAAAGGGTAGAAAAATAGGGCAATGAAGTAAATATGAGAACAGAACAGAGGAAGATGATATGTTAAGCATAACTGATAGTTATGACTCGTAAGTGTTTATGATGTCCTCCTGTTGTCTGGAGGTGGGGAAACAGAACTCAACTGCTATTACAGCACACACACACACACACACACACACACACAAATGTTCTCTTCTTGCTAATACCCCTTATCTGAGCAAATCTCTAGAATAACAGATAGCTTGGGTGTTCTTAGGTTGGCTCATTTTGTTGATGTCACCCAACACAAAGCCATGAAAAGAGAGAGGAAGAGCGCTCATATCTGTGTGTTAGCAGAGCTGGAAGATGACTCACATGCAGATAAACACAGCAACAGACGAGAACACAATCATAACAGAACAATAACGGAAAGGGAAACAAAACGCAAGTCTGAGTTTGCGTTTGGCAGACTGCAAGAACTTTAACTCTTTGAAACCCAGGAGCCCACAGGTGGCCCTTTATTTTGAAAGGTGTGTTGAAAGGGGTGTTGAAATAACCCTAACCCTAACATATATATCGGTATAATATTTTCATACTATTGCCTATTTTCTGTTGATTTTTTGTCATATTTTTCTCTGGATTTTTCTCGCAGTTTCTTTTTTATTTTCTGTTTTTATCTTTATTCATTCTTTATTTTTATGGGAATTTTCTTGTAATTTAAAGCTGCATTAAGTGATTTCTGACCACAAGAGGGTGTTGAGAACTCAGACTTGTAAACAGAGTCAGAGTCAGTTCACGGTAGCTTGGTCGTACAAAGCCGAAAGTTAAGGATTACTGTGTCTCTGACCTTCAGTTTGGAAAAATGTGTTGGAGCTGCGGACTTTCAGCGACAAGGTAAAGAACTGATTTGAATGAAGTTTTCCTGTGGCTGCAGTGCCGATTGCAGCAACAGAGGCTCTCACACAACTGATCTGAAATTTGGACGACTATCCGCCGAAAGTGGAGTTTCAGAGACACTTTGAATGAAGCTGAAGAGGCGAGGGGGTGAAGAGGGAGGAGGAGCGCTGGTTTTAGACTGTAGGTGGAGGAGTGGGTGGCTCTCCATTCTGGGCTGAAATTAGACAACAAAGAGAGAAAAGAGGTGAAAAACAGCAAAATGGCTGTTCCTAGTAACTTGATAGTGGTTTACATAGGTGTACGAAAGTGCAGGTTTAATTTCAAATACATACTGTTTTTTGAAAGAAAACAAGCGAATTTCCTCAGGTTTCAAAGGGTTAAAGTCAGTGTTAATTTCCTCAATGAAGATGATGACGAAAAATGTTAGTCAACGACTTTTTTTCCATAACGAAGACAGGCTGAGACGAGCTAAAAATAGATCATAGATAATAACAACTATGACGACGTGTATGTTTGCTTTTCATTAATGAGATGAAATGGGACGAAAATGTTATTAGTAAACTATCTAACATTCAAAATATAACCTTGCAGTGTGCCGCCCTGTCATTGGTTGAAGTTCAATGTGCCGCCCTGTCATTGGTTGAACTGGCTGAATGAGGGCAGCGCTGCCGACCCTGATCCCCAGCCACAGCCACGCAGCAACACAGAATTCACTCTGATCCAAACATCAGTCCAATCAAGCTCGGACTGGAGTTCAGACTGAAGTGCATCTAAAATCACCTCTGTGTGCCTGATGAAAAGTTACTGTGTTGATTTCATTTTAAAAATCACAAAAATGCATTTGAGTAAAACAAGACTAAAACTTCTATAGAATTTGTCGACTAAAACTAGGCAAAAACTAACAATAATTCAGATGACTAAAATGGGATGAAAATGAATATGCATTTTAGACATAAGACTAAATCAAAATCAGCTGGCAAAATCAACAGTGGTTAAAGTTACACAAAGCATGACTTTTATGCAAAACAAGACTATATTATTAGGCTAAATCACAAATTTGTCCTGCAACAGAGAAGCTCACACCCCACACTTCTCCCTGATTAAGTCACTGTACACACCATACCAAATTCTGGTGATGTATTAATCTCCAGAAAATGAAGAAGAGGAAATTAAGGTTGGAGGAGTGCCCAGTTTATTGAAATTATGGTTACTAATTTCTGAAAAATGAAGTCGTCCTCATACTAACACGTGGGGCCATCAAGATGTGAGGCCACCTAGCACAGTTTCAAACGACCATAAAATATATATTTTTCTCAGTGACACACACATATGTCAAATTTTATTTCTTTAGTGTTAGTTAGTTGCCGTGTGGGTATACTGTACCACCATTACAAATCCTGATCGATTTTAAAGACACACAAATATATTTTACAAAACTGGAATTTGCCACAGTACAGCAGCTCCTAAAGAGTGGTAACATGACAGAATGCACAAGCTTCCCTCCAGCACTCAACCCAGCGAAGGAGCTGATCAAGGGCATCAGAGTGGTTTGTGGGTGGGGAAAGGCAGACAGGAAGATCTCCCACCCAGCAGAAAGTAATATAGAACTACCACAGTCCCCTGTGTAAACAGTCTTTATGAATACCTGAAATGAGTTATGATGGAAACAGATGATGGCAGTCAAAAACGTGTACTGTTGAGGGGAAACTGTCAGCCAACAGATTTGATGAAAGCTCTGACAGTGTGTAAAGTCCAAAAATATCAAAGAAGTCTGAATAAAAACCTCCTCAGCCCCTGTAGGTCTCATCGATGGGTTCATCATTAAAAATGGGAGCTATGCAGCCAAGCTTTGTTCAAATCTATAGAATTTATTTGAAATTCTAATGGAGGTCCGCAGATTTCCAAAGATACCATATATGTCCTGCTGAATTACATGGAAATGTGTATAATATAATGCACAAGACATCTGCATATTCTATATTTGACGTGATAGTGCAGATACTAAAACAATGGCAGCAAAGCCTAAAGACAGAAAAAAAAAAAAAAAAAACCACGGCCATTGACTGCTGTGAGACAGTACAGTCTTTTGGCCATCAGGGGCAGCGCTGAGCAGTTGCTAAACTGAGATCACTACACAGGGCTTTATGCTATAAAGTAATCACTAAATTTGATTCAAAATATTTAACAGTAACTGAACTAGTACATAATCTTGAAAATCCAACTTTGAAACTACTTAAGGGGAAATTTAAAAGTTCAAAAAGAAGCACCTCAGTTTGTAAGTAGTCTCAAACATGTGAGACTTAAACCATGAAAGTCCAGTCACTGAACACAGCTCTGGAGCAAAATGCCCTTTCCTTTGCAAAGATGAACGGGACACTGCTCAACAAGAAGAAAGCCTGCAGAATGCAAAAATGTGTGCACAGCTCATCATGAAAATTACATCTTGAACTGACCGAGCAGAAGTAGCAGGTGCTCTCTGTTATTAAAGAAACTACTTCTATTTAAAGTTGAAACAACTTGTGGTTGTTTGTGCTGGGTGCACTTGGGTGCACTGAAATCAAACCGTGATATCAAAACATCTTAAGTCATTCATATTTACTGGCAATTCAAATTCAAAGCATGAAATATTATGGAAAATGAGCGTTTTGCTTCGATTAATGAAGAGCATGTTTATCATATCATAAATATAATCAAGGAAACCAAGAGCCAGCATGCTTACTAACTAAACAAAAAGATTAATCTTATACTGCATGCAGCCTGTAGGCAGATATAAACTATGGCTCATTTTTTAACTCACGGGAACTTTTTAAGTCAGAGTGGAGTAAATTAGGCAAAATTAATGATGTTTAGAGCCAGTTTCCATTGCCAAGGTTTGCTACATCCAAATCCACTATGCTGTCATCCTTTCTGGCTGACTGTGACTTCCGATGTGCTTTGGAGTGGTTTGGGATGACGGTCAGTGCTTCCAAATTTGAGGGTTCTGTCCCAAAAAAAAAAGATGGCCTGTCCCATTGAGCTGGGAAGTGAGCAGCTTCCCAAATAGAGGAGTTCAGCTACGTCGGGGTCTTACTCACAAGTAGCAGATCATGAGATTGTAAAGCAATGCTGGCACTGCATTGGACCGTGGTGATAAAGAGAGAGCTGAGCCACAAAGCAAAGCTCTTCATTCTGACCCTCACCTGTGGTCATGAGCTCTGGGTATTGACTGCAAACCAAAGTGGATACAAGCTGCAAAAATTTAATTTCTCCACAGGGTGACTGGCCTCGCTTTTTGTGATAGCATATGGTGCTCAGTGATCTGAGAGGCTTCAGGTGCCCCTCCACATTTAGAGGCGCCGGTCCTTACCATGTGAAATGGTGCTGGAACATGGTTAGGATGGTGTTCCCAAGCAAACACACACAAATTTCAAGCTGCTGAATGTCAGGACTTGTTCAGTCAGTTTGGAATAACATTGGCATTGCGAACTAACCCAGTCTCCTAAAACTTACATTTTCTTACAAATAAACTGCATTCTCAATTACATTTTGAGGATTTTTTTTTTTTTTTAGGTTTGTTTCTTATGCATCACAAATACTAATTAACATATTTTGTATATCATGTCAGGCAGCATTTTAGCCAGGTATATTACCGTTAGACTCCAAATTGGGTTAGGGAAAAGTTAGGTTTCGGCATAAAACCACTTGGTTAAAGGAGCAAAAACCTCCACCAGGTGATTTCACTGATTAGTCCCTCCTCTCTGCTTGAAAGTGAGGCAATCAGTGAAATCACCTGGTGGAGTTTTTGGTTGGAATGAAAACCTGCAGACTCTTGGCCCTCCATGGCACAGGGTTGCCTCCCCCAGGGTTAAGTAAATGGTTAAGTTTAGGGAAAAGTTTTGGTTGTGGCTTGGCTGTAGTTTTGGCATAAAAACCACTCGGTTATGGTAAGTGAGCATCACTGTTGTGTTACATTGGTCTGATCACCTGGATCAAAGTCTGTTGTTTGACTCGTCTGTCAGTCCACCTTCCTCCTGGTGTGAAGTGCAGACTAAATGATCATAAACATTCTTGTGATGTGTTACAAATGAACAAAATCCAATTTACAAAATGCATTCCCCTTCAAACATAATTAAGAATACAGTTTAGTTGTTGGTTAATTTTTAGGAGACAGGGCTCAACTAATCATCCATGGAACTAATCATCAGCATTTACATTTGTTGTTCAGGTAATCAACATGTGCTGTGTATAGCGAAGTTAGCCTTATTAGCAAGACACTGATACTACTGTCGCTTTCACTTTCAACCTCCATGATGCTCATAATATCTGGTAATTGTGCATTTACAGTACATACTGTTTGCTTTGTTTCCCATGGATGTAGCTTGACTTGGTACTTCTTGCAGCGCTTTTAAACATTCTAACTTTACATGCTATCATATGTTGTGGTCCAAAAAAAGCCTCTATGATAAATTAAATACTGCTAAGCTTGTAACTGAGTTCTTCATACAGTACATGCGTGGAATAACCACTAGATGGTAGTAAACATCATAAAATTACAGTGTTCCTTTAATTTCATCTGAATTTATACATATGGCACAGCCTACTGAGAAGAGACCCCAAGTCAGAGCCAGGACACACTGGAGGGACTACATGGATGGATGGAAAAATCAATCAATGCATAATGAAGCTGAACTAATAATACAGGTTGCTGAATTTGTCAGAGGCCTACAGCAGCATGTGTTCATGGATATTGTCCAGAAAAGAGGAAAAGTATGCAGACATATTCATATTTTTACAGTATGTGCATGCAGTGTAATGCCGCTCGTAGCTCTTATTCCTGTGCACAGCAAACACTTTCACTTTGCAAATGTTAAACAGTGTAAGGAATATTCAGCTTGTTGGCAGCCTGTCAGCCTAACATGCTGTCTGGACAAAATGCCCATTGTGCTGCATCAGAAATGCTGAGAGCTACCAAGCCAGTGAGACTTACTGCACCAAAACAAACTGTACATACAATAGAATATGCTTTCATAGTCATCTTAATAAAGGCACAACATTAAAAGTCAGCAGTTATTCTCCCAAAGTAAAAAACTGTATTACAATCAACAAAAATCAACACATTAGCCTCAGATTAGGTCTGTATATGACACTGACATTTTTTTTAAATTAATTTAGATCCTGATTCAGATTATGCAGGGGAAATGCAGCCATAAACATTAAGACAATAGGTAACACTTTACAATAAGAGTACAACAATTAACGTTAGTTAATGTTAGTAAATGTCGTAATGGTTAATTAACTGTTAGTTAATGATTATTATGGCATTTACTAATGTTAATAATATCTACAATAACCCTTAAACAACATATAAATTAATACCTTAGCATGAACAGCATTAGCACATGATTCTTAGGGTGTTTTCACACATACACTGTTTAGGTCGACCTAACTGTCTAGGCCGACCTAATTGGTGCGGTGCGAGTAGTGTGAACACAACTAGCCGCACCCGAGGTCGACCTAAACAGCCGTACCGAGAGCGGCTGGAAGGGGTGGTCTCGGAGCGGCGCACCAAGCCCTTTAGTGCGGTGCGGCGCACCAAACTAGTGGTGTGAACGCGCAGCGAACCCGGGTCGGCCCAAGCCCGGTGTACTCCACAAGTTTGGGCTCCAAACGCCCATTAAACGCCCACCCGAATAACCGCCAGGGCGATTATTTGCATTATGTTGAGGTGAACCCAAAATATGGCGATTCACCTTATTTTTGCAGAAGTAAACAGTTAGCCGCACAGTAACTGTGCGGCACTTCCGTTTTCTGTCAAAATAAGAGCTAGCTAACGTTACAAAAAGGGTCTACCGTAATCTTAAATCGACCGATCAACTCTTATTTTGACAGAAAACGGAAGTGTCGGAGGGAACGACTCGCAGCGCTAGCGGTTTGCACTGTTTGTATGTGCAGATATGTTTACCTTATGCCTTACAGTACTTTCTGCCTATGTTGCCGCCCTAGGCGAAATTACTGGCTTGCGCCCTTTCATGTTACTTCTTCAACCCCCCCGCCCCCGCGACACCAGCCGGCCGCGGCACCGGGGCAGCATCAGGCGAGCCGGCCGCTCACCTGTCAGATCCGGCAGACCAGACCGGGTGGGCGCGCCTGATGCCGACTGATGGTGCCCCGGTGCCGCAGCATGTGCGGGTCAATACGGTAGTCTAGAAAACTGGCGATTTTGTTTTTTCTCGTGCGTCCCCAAGTAGATTGCGACCCGGGCGGTTGCCCACACTGCCCGTAGCAAAAACCGTCCCTGACGTTAGGCATATCAGACGGCGTTGTTGTTGAGTCTCCATCGTTCACGTGTGTTTTGTTTACATCTTGAGGCTTCATTTCAACCTTCTTTTCCGGGTGGGATGGTGCTACACATGTCATTTTCGTCTGGTTGCCATGGATACATGACGCTCCATTCTGTAGAGCGGTGGACTTGGTGCGGCGATAAAAAGCATATGTGAAACCGAGCCGCTCCAGTTGAAAATTGATACATTGTATATTGGGTCGACCCAAATATGTCACTGGGTCGACCCAAATATGTGTGAAAACACCCTTAGACACATTAGTTAACGGTTAGTTAACTGTTACTTAATGTTTATTACCTGTTGCTTAATGTTTATTACCTGTTACTTAATGTTTATTATGGCATTAACTAACCTTAATTGTTGTACTCTTACTGTAAAGTGTTACCAGACAATATGCTACCTATTACATGCACTGCTGTTTAAACCTTTATTCAGCCCGGCATATTCATTTTGACTGAAGTCTTCATCAGTAAAGAAAAGAAGCAGACATCATGACACTGCTGCACAGAATGATTCTCTTCCCTTATATCTCACTTGTGGAAAGCAAAGTCCTCCACCCAGCTGGTTCAACATCGCCCAAGCCTGATAGAAAAGGTTTTGTCAAATCCTATGTATCCGAAAAAGCCTAAATGCCCTGTCTGGATTCTAAAGTTCTCACAAGTTTCCCAACATCCAGAAACATCTCATCTTTCCCTTGCAGATCCGTTCTGACCGTGTTTATGTGGTGAATATAGATCCCCAATCAGTGGTGACCTGAAGCTTGTTTTTAGTGCCTCTCACAAAAGTTACCCCGACAGCTAGTGGGTTTCTTCGATTACTCCAACTTGTAAGTAAGTGGGGCCACAACACAACTTCTTGCTAAAAATGTCAACTCAATAAATTTGTTCTACCAGATATAATCATCTCACTTATGTGTCTCCAGTTATGTGTGCCCTTAAAGCGATATAAAAAAAATATAACATGAATTTTTTTGGGGGGGTGGTTGGGTTTGCCTAAACAGGTGACCTATGTGTTGCCAGTTATGAAGCATTGGGCTTGGAAATGGGATAAATCCAATTTTTTACATGGAAAAGTGCAAAGGGATGCAAGTTAAAAGCAGAATGAGTAGGATTTTCTTTTTAAAAAAAAAAAAATAGTATAGACTCATACGAAAATATTCCCTGAGGATCACTTCTGAGCCACTAGAAGTGTGTGTTAGTGTGTGTATCTACAGAGACCCTGCCCCCTGCCTGGATTTTCTTGTTTTGCTCAGCTCAGGGCTCTTCTGGGCATTGGCTTTCAGGAAGTGGGTGTGTAGCTCCCAGCCAATCACAACACGATCAATTGCACAACATCCAATAGGAAGCTATGAAAATCACGGACACAGACCAAAAAAAGGCAATATAGTGAGGTGAAACAGTGAGCCGACAAAGTTTCTTCCACAACGAGAGTGAATCTGGGGTTGGCTTTCACCCAATGGTGAGCACTGAAGGAGAGGATGAGGATGAATAGCGACATGGTGTGGGCCCGTTTTCTATTGGTCAGGTAGGTGCTGACAGATCCCTTTTTTTTTTTTTTTTTTTTTTTTTTTTTCGAAAACTTGCTGTCAGGCCAACTTGGAGGGGAGGAGCCAACTTTGAATGTTGTGTCTGACAAAATGCTCATATATGACATCACACAGTAAACAATAAAACTTTTTCTCTGACTGGATTTTTGTTTGAAAGCACATTTAACTCCAATCCAGTGCTCTCTGCAGTCTTTATTGTTTCTATGGTATATCTGTAGCAGTGTATTCTTTTAATCTGATGAACACGACCTAGCACTAGCAGTGCTGATGACCAGTTGCAGATACTCTAGCTGATAGTAGTCCATGTCACTTGCAAGGGAAGGCATTCCACACAGATGTGGGAAGTTCCAACTTGGAAGTGGGAACACCCTACGGACAACAGAAAGCTCCATTCGGGGGTGTGAATGTCCTCTTGTTCTGTCCTGAAATGACCGTGACCATCAGCAGTTTTCTCCCTCCAGACTAAAATTTTGCTCAGTGTATAGCTGAATCTGAGCTGATTTAGCTGTTATCACACTGACCTGCTCAGTATTTCACTGCACCAACAGACCTTCCAAGGATTCTGTTCTCCAGCTCACCACCTTGGCCTCACCTTTTGACCGGCATTGGCTGCTCCAGGCTTGTGTCCAGTACACACACATACCCACACACTCATATAACCTCTGAAGACTGCTGGAGAGAACCTGTGTGTGCACTGGACAGCAGCACTCCCTGACACCGAGGGGCATGAAAGCTTAACAGTGAAATAACTGATGAAATATTCAACAAAAGCAATATGTCACAATGACAAAAACTTGGAAAATGGGGCTCAGGTTAAAAATGACCAGAATTATCCTTTGACTTTAAAGTAACTAAATCACAATGGCAAAAGCGGCCACATGGGTGAGTCATACTAAATTGAATGCCAAAGGGCAGTGTGTGTCAGCTGTAAAAGAGCTCTGAAAATCACCACTTTTGTGAGTTTTCAAAGCAAAATGAGCCTAAGTAGTTGGTACCCAAATTGCAGGAGCAAAAAGTGGAAAATTATTACATGCAGCAAGCAGAACAGTCATAACAACATATGCCCAAGATGGTCAATGCAATACAAACACTGTTCCCTCTTTTCCATCAATTCCAAGATGATAACACCCCATACTGCTGCACAAATTGAATGATTAAATCAAAAGCTTTCCATGTCCTCAATCACCAACATCATCCAGCCTGAGAGGCAGATTTCAGGCGGCCCTGTTCTTCTTAGATATGTGGTGTTTTCTTCACCCCTCCTGTTCTGCACCTACATAAATGCAGAACGTGCATTGTGTTTGGCCAATAGGCAGTGGGTCACAGAGAGTTGCACATGAGAGTTGCACATGAGACTCTTGAGGGTGTGTGAATGAATCAGGGCCAGTACACAGTGTGATGCACTGTCTGTCACAGCTGCGCAGACCTCATGTGGTCTCCCTGTCATAAACAAATGGGTGGCAAGCTCAGACAAAGATGAGACATAAAATCTAATTGGGGGGGTTAGAGTGGAAGCACATTGACTTAGGATGGAAAAAAAACTTTGAGATGACCAGGGCTGAATGGTGCTTGTTGTTGTTCCCCTAAAACCCCTTCCACAGGATGTGTTTCCTCAAGCCCATGGAACTGTATTGTAAATTCTAGTGGAGATCCCAAGGTCTCCAAAGACGTCAAATATGTTCTGCTGAATTCCAGGGAAATGTGTATAAAATGATGCACAAGACATAGAAATGGTAGATATTTTCTATTTGATTTGATGCTGCAGCCATAAAACAATGGCATCTTGGGTTTGAATATTTCATTCAACATAAGTGTGATGTAGCTTCAATGAATCTGCAACTAGAAGAACAGAAAATCTTTGTGATAATATGATACGATATGGGGAAAAAAGGTTTTGTCTAATTCTGAAGGGGAAACTTTAGGGAAAATCACAGTTTAAGGGTTTAAAATTCTGAATTAAATGGGCAATCAACAAATGGATCATTGCAGAATGAAAGAATTGATATCAAATCATTGTCATATGAATAAATGTCCATTTTTGTTCTCTCACCAGTTGATATTACACAATAGTGATTCAACACATACTTTGTCTGCTACGTATTCAGCACCAGATCTGACTGTGTAGTTGTGTATGCCAGAAAGTGAAGGCGAGGCCGTCTATTTTCTTCAAAGCAGAATACTTGTTTTGTCACTATCCTTGCTGCGGATTTATGCAGAATCATTGTTTTCATTTTTGCACGTCTCTCCTGTCTTTGTTGCATTCTGTCCACATGGAAACAGTTGCCACGCTGAATGTCAAAAAGCACCAACCATCTCGAAATCACAAAGACTCCCACACACTGTGCAGGCAGTCCTTAAGCACTCTCACCAGCCCTCACACACACGCCCACATATGTTCAGACAGCGCTCCTAAGCACGTTAAATACTGTACACGCACAGGCACAAGCACAAACACACACAAACCTCGAAACTCAGTCTCCACAAATCAAACCAAATTGCAATTACCCAGAAAAAAACATGCGATAACCTGAATTATGAAACACACAATTACACAACCAGAGCATTCAGCAGGTTGCTGAACACCGTTAAGTACTCTATGAACTTGTGGCTTTTTTGGATGAACAAAGAGAGTCATCTCCATCCAGAATATGAATATTTCCATGACAAGGAGAGGTGATGTAATTGCGCCTCTCAAAGAATGACCATTCCATCAAATCTGATGTGTTGTGTTCACAATGGTGCGGCTGCAGCACCGGCATGATCTACAAGAGAAACAAATCAAAAGCTAATCATGTCTGTTCACTATCTAATTAATACAATGATGTAAAAGTCTTTTTTATTGTAACTATGAATCTTAGCTGGAATACTTAAGGCAGCTCCCTGTATCCTCCCGTCATGTGCAAATTAATTTAGATAACATCAAACAAAGGAAGAACAGACTTCTGGGATGGTTATTAGTCTGCACAAATTCCTGTGATACAGTTATGTATGGTGACATAGGTTAGTGAATGATAAGGCAACACATACTCCTATATTTTAAGAGTCACATTTTCCTGTATGTATCAGTAAGGAAGTGTGTAAATGAGTAAGATGATGGAAGCAAGTTTACTAACTGATTAAAGTCCCCATGAAATGACCTCACATGACTTCTACTTCCTGTGAAATGAAGCATCTTAAACAGTGACATCATCCTGCACTAGTGGGTGTAACTTAAAATTTCAACCAATAAAACCTTCACGAATCTTTAAACATCCTCTCTCATCCACCTGTCACTTCAAATAAAACCATTTTCTCTCCCAAACTGAGATCCTGTTGGTTTGCACTTGTGAGTGATCCATTTAATTGCATGTTGATGCTCTGTGTTTGTCATTAGTTGCTTTGTGCTCCCCTGTGCTGCTAATCCACAACACCGTATTTCTATCTTTCCATTCATTTCCATACAGCTCCCAAAATTGCACTTTTAGCACATAAATGAATACAAACAAAGTGGATTATACCAATACAAAAAACAACAAGTCCCGGTACCCACTTTTTCTTCCTGTGAAATTACAAGTATTTGTGAAAGTACTATCAGGGTGTTGCTTCCTGGCACAAGGCTACCATGCAGACATTTCCTGCAGATTCTACCTGCCGGATCTACTTTTTGATTCATAGGAAATAGGAAAATAACAAGAAAAGAGACATCTAATTTCCTCAAAAAATGGGTACCAGGACCTGTTGCAGTCTATTGGCATGGTTTGTGTTCATTCATATGCTGAAAGTGTCATTTTGGGACCTGCTGAACTATGGAGGTGAATGGGAAGCCACAAATGCAGTGTTCTGGAGCACAGAGCAACTAATGAGGATATTTCACCAGCATGTGGTCTGCCAAAGTTCAGTTTGCTTTAAGTTGGAAACAGTAGGCACATAAAACAAAACAACTGATAGACTGGAAAAAGAAATGTAGTAGAAACAGAAGCAGCACAACACAAACACAGTGAGACAAGAAGACTAAGAACACAGAGCAGTATAAAAATGACAAATGCTGATGACTGAATAAGACGGAGGTGGAGTGTGAAGTGCTGTGCGGGGTCAAACGTCAGTCACCCTCCGCTCTGATCTGCCCTACCTTTTCTGACGCAGATCAGCTCATGTACTCCACAGTTACGCTCGCCACCTGGAAAGACAATGCATTTTTAATGAGCCACACTATGATGAGCGGGAATGAAAGACAAACAGCATGGACACTTGTTGAAATATGTGCACACATTTGGACAAACTGCCAGTTAAAGACAGGAACAACACAGATACAAGACACTGACAGGCAATATGCAGCATGGCAACAGTCTGATATGGGTGAGGCTAATGTGTCCGATGTACAACTGGATCCTTTTCAGATCGCAGCGGTTCATTTCAGACACACACAGCTGTCTGAAGTCATGATCAAATGGACAGCCAACAGTTTTAGCGGAGGTTTGTAGGCGTTGTTCATCCCACACCTGAGCAATTATTCACATTTCAAGTTCTCAGCCCACAGCTTTGCAATGAATGACTCATCTAGTCTCAGCATTTTAGCAGAGATACTGTCCATCAGCAGCGGAAGTAGTCAGAACTTTGTCCAGAGACCACAGCTTGGTCCCTCTAAAGGGCCAGTGAGGCACTAATGGGCAATAACCATAAAGCTTTAAGTGTTTATCTGATGTAATTGTAACTGGCCACAAGGTCCAACCAGTGTTGTAATGGCAGCTGATGACAGTTATTGTTTCCTTCATATGATTTGTGTTCTTCTGCAGGCGGAGCAGCTTTGCATGGAAAGGTGGAATCACAGACATTTGTTTTTAAGTGGCTTTGGCTACCACCCAGTGTATTCAAATCAGGCCAGTTATAGTCTGGCTAAGAGCGAGGGGTGTAATGCCTATCCACAACTGTGCAAGTATTTAAGTTGCTGCTATTCAGACTTAGACTGAGAGGCATACTGTATGTTAGATATGTCCTCATAGCACACAGGGTTATTCAAAAAGCTCTATGAGGATAAAAAACACTGACTTTGAATACTGTGTCCCTTAGACTTTTATCCAGGACAACAGCATACAAAGACAAACTAGACTTTGGGAAATTGACTGGGTAAAAACATGATATACTTAAAACAATATGGAGTGATTTAGGATGTATGGCACTTTTGTGCAAAAGAAATTAGCAGACACTTTTGTCTGAAGTGACTTACAGAAAGTGCATTTTGTCAACAGCAGTCAAACCAACCGTATATCATAGTCTTCATCAGCTTTCATCAGGAAATGCTGCATGCAAGTAGCATCTTCAAAACTGTGCAATTTAAACATTTTTTTTGCCACCTCGGTCCTCTCTGATGAGCTCAAACACACCGGTGGAAACTTTCTGATGGCTTCTTTTTGGACTTGTTTTAACTCTCATGCTAATTCATTTCCCTCAGTATTTTGTGGTTCAACACATCTCATATTTATGTATTTGGTCTTTATATGAATGCATGTGGTTTGGCACTCCAAACCCTCTGTATGTTGAGGGTTTGGAGTGCCAAGAAATTAGGTTACCAGTTGATTTAAGTGAGGATCAGAATCAGCATATGTTAATATGAAAGACAAACCTAGTAGTGGGGTGTCCTTGTAAAAAAAAAAAAAAAAATGACTGCATAAGTCAATCAGAAGCTCTGTGAATTCAAGCAGCATGTGTGCAACATGGTTCACGGTTGCTGAAATGATGCTGAAAGACTATCGCATCTTTCTGACAAAACCTACAACCTCTTTTTTCAACAGGAAAATAACTGGCTTACATTGATAAGAAGGATAAGTTGAGATGAACTGAATGAATGAATGAATGCCGGAACCTGCCTTTATGCTGCTTTGGATTTAAAAAAAAAAAAACTAATTATGTTACCTAAATATTTTAGCTTGAAAATACAAGGCCATTTTATACAGACAGAAATTCTTACATCTGCACTGAATCTGTCAGTGATGAGCTGCCTGTGGTGTGTGGAGAATTAAGAATCCATTTTCCTGTGAATAACTCTCAGCGAAAAGAGAGGCTCTCCACAGATCCTAGCACTCTTGGTACTCAAGAATGACTGGTGGCCATAATTGGCAGTTCAACCGACCATCAGACCAGCAAATCATGAGACAGACACATTACCACAAATCATTTTGCAACTCATACTGCGGTACTGAAGATTGCACAACATATAATCCCTCCATCTTCAAATATGACTTTTTGGTTAAAACAGCCTCCTTATATGTTCTGCCTCTGCGGCAAACAAAGTCATCAACAGAACTGATAAAGTACTGATAAAGTAAATGCTTCCTCAGGGACTATTTTCCACAATTTCAAGTCATCAAAACACAACAGTGCTGCTGCTTTTAGAAAAACTAAAGTGGATGGCTTTATTACAGTGATGGAGTACTGTTGTGAAGAAAGTTTGAAGTCTCTGGAAGTTCATTTTCAAATCGTAGCAGAATGAATGAAAACCAATAGTTGGATAAAAGGCAGGAAAAATGCTTGCTTTGAGAAAAGATTAGCAGAAACGTGAAGTTTATCCATTTTGTAGATGATATTACGGTAAGCATATATAATCACTGGTATCGTCCTTAAAGGCATTTAGCCAACGCTGTTATAGAGAGGCATTTTACTCTGAAATTACAATGGTTTTCTAAGCTAGACAGACTTCCAGACAGTGAAGAACATTACTCATGCATCTGAAAGCTCTCAGCTCTCCTACTGCCGCTGGGATCTACCCACTGGCTGCACCACAGATAGCGTTAATAATGATAGTGATCTACCTAGCAATCAGCAATATAGAGTGTAAGGCAAATCAACAATTTTTTCATTACTCTTTACATGCAAAAATGCCTGTAATCCAAAAAAAAAAAAAAAAAACAACAACACTGAATTATTGCTAGACAGACTGAATTGAATTGTCAAAGCTGCAACCAAGGACACAATATTATGAGAACTGACTAGACTCAAAATGCTGTAACTGTCTACCTGCAAAAGGACAATTTCATGTCTGCGCATACCTGTGTAAAGTGTATAAATCATTAAATATAGCTAACCCATCAAGCAATTGATTCAGGTAATGCAATAATTTCATCTAGGCTTGCATTTTGAAGGATTACTGCATTATGTCAGCAGTCTGCCTGGGTTGATTCCAGTTATAAATGTGGTGGTAAATTTCAGAATGCATTCAGATCTAACACAAATCTAATTCTATAATAAGACCATTACTTCTGTGGTGTAGGATGGTCTAATCAATATTCATCCATCTGAACAACTTTCTCTCAAAAGCCAGAAGCCAAAGAAAAACAGAGTTTTTGATATCATTTGAAAGCATGGGCTGCTCTATAGGCACTGAGTGGGAGATTCATTTTGTAGACCCAAATAATGTTGGTGTGAGTTTTTCTTACCAAATGAGAACAGTAGTGTAAGCAGATCAAATCCACAAAAAGTACCCTTATCCCGGGAAAATTGCCTTGGGTGCTTTCACCTTCCCCTTCTAATCAAATTCCTTCTCCTGAGCAACTCAAGATTTGACATCTTGATGAAATCAGAAATTCAAGTCATACTTCTCAAGCTTCTCACTGTGGGAGAGAGCAGTTCATGTTCATAAATATTTATCGGACTGTCCTAGACCCTTAGGATAACTGAGGTTGAAAGGATTCCAGTCACATTTGCAGCTTGCAGCACTGAGAAGAACAGTTTATTCTTGAAACCAACACATCCCCAAAACTGCAGCCATGTCAGCTAGAATGGAGTTGGTGGGCAGTTTTGTCAACCGGCAGCAGGAAAAGAATATGAAAATGAAAATGTGTGAAATTCTCAGACTTTTCCGTACAGCATAACCCAGGTCTGGACTCCTTATTACATTTTTAAAAGGTTAACTCATAAATGTAATGGATTACACTTCAAAAGTATCCTTCCAACACTGAACTTGTATAGCACAAACTATTCCTCAGCAGATTTTGATGGAAATGGTGGATGTAAGGTGGATATTTCAACCAAAAATTCAAAGCTGCAACTGGAGAGATTTGATTGCATGTTGTAAAATCTTTAGTATGATAGTACAATGATTTGCAAATGTGTTTGTTGACATGTAAAATGTGGTGAAATTGTAGTAAATGGGCCAAACAGTCAAAATCACTGGTATGGTCCTTTAAGACTGCTCAGGTTGTGAGAAAGCATGGACAAAAATAGTTTTTTGGGTGAAATATTCCTTTAAACGTATACTCCAATAATGAGAAGCCAGGTTCAGATGCTTGGCTTACTCCCATATTAAACAGGTTACTGTGGCATGGAAACATCTTTCTCGCTTTTGATTTTTACCATCTGCACAAAGTCTTTGATGTCAACAAAGTGGCAGCTAGCAGTGCTCTCTATTACTATTGGGATCATCATTTCATCATTTCTTCCCTCTGTATTCAGTGTAAGATACTGTTGCTCAATCAAAGAGAGAGGGAGAGAATTCTGCTACAACAGCAAGACTCATTCACAGGAAATCATGTAAACAGCTAAACCCGACTAAGACCTTAACCAGAGTACGGCCACAAGCCGGGTTACTCTACATGTAAACACAACCGCTGAAAGCTGATGTACCTCTGCATGACAAGGCTGTCTGAAATTCTTTGCCAAAAGAGAAGCTGAAAGCCGAGTTGTTGCCGTTGTGCAGCCGATCGATAGAACAGCTGTGTGTGGGAGGCGGAGGGATGCTCTGTCCATGCTCTTTCACTCCCCTCCGGCTCACCACACACCATCCTCGTCAAAAATAACACTTTCTTACATGTGCTCTTGGGAAAGGTGCACACTGTTTACTGCTCGGCTCCTTCGCTGCATGTAAAAACTGCAATTTCTCTCTAATCTTTCCAACTGTTCTCCATAGGAAATGGGACATTTGCCATAAAAGGTGCGCAAAAATTCTGTGAACCAGAAATGTCCAAAAATCACATTTGATGCTTTATACACTGCTGTGTCAGTGTCTCAGACTTACATGTTGGCTCCAGGTACACTTGTGTGTGATTTTGCAGGAGGAACAACATATTCAGTGGAATGTTTTCTTTCATTTGCAAGAGAAATAAAGGAAGCATCTAAGAAGTACAATATCCCATCATAATCACAATGATATATTAAACATAATACATTAATGAGGGTAATAATTAATACCTTGATTAGCAAATACTCCACACCACATGTAAGAGATATGCATACAGCCTACACATACAGCCTACAGACCACATGCATAACTAGAAGAGTGCACTCAGTAGAGTACAGATCTCTGCCAGGCATATCTCCCCTTCGCTGGTTCTTACACTTAGTAGGTGTTGGCACCCAAATGTGGTATAGAACAAGTTTTTCAAAATCTACCTAATAAAAAGTTTTGCCTGTCAGTCTGTGGATATGCAGTGTCCTGGGTGCACTGTCTTACAAATGAGACCAAATCAAATACGGACTTGCATTTTCCCAAAAGTTTGCTATGTACCAATTTTGGTCACAGTCTAGTAGCTCTGTCTTTGCTAATGTTCTGGAAAACCACAGTCAGGTCGGCTCTGGCTTCAGACAAGGATGAAATTTCTGTTGTGACAAACTCATGCAAACATATACAGTAAGTTCTCCGGAACTACATTTCTACTTGTCCTTATCCTCACTGTTCACTTTTTTCTACTTTAACAAGAAAAAAAAAAAAATTCAAATATGTGATAGCACATGGGGAGAACTGTTTCTGAAGTGCTGAATACTGGTTTCTAAGACTTTACACATGGAGAATAGGGGTTTCTAACCAGGGCATCTTGAGTGCACTCTGGTGGTCTGCTGACCCATAATCGTGAAAAATTCATTTTCATAAATACGTAACTAAGCCGATATAAGTGCAATAATAATGTTTTAGTCATCTTGTCATGTCAATCAAATGTCATGACATGCCTTATGGCTATGCAAAGCAAGTTTCAGATTCAGTCAGATGTGAGGCGAGTTCAACAGAGTAAACTAGAACATATTCTCACAACAAATGATGATTGGACTAGTATCCTACAGAAAACTTCCTCATAAAACTATTCACAGATATAATCCAGATTTTATCAAGTGTATTTTCACCAAGAGAGGTGATGATGTTCATTAACATAGACTTAGAATATATCCTAATTTACGAAGATGTCCTGGCATTTGTTGTCACTCACTTTTTCATTAAAGACAAAATATTTAAGGGAAAATTCATTGTGTGGGCCTTGACAAATTTAGTGTTAGCGTTAGTGAAGAAAAGAGGAAAAGTGGGCCTCGCCGTGGCAAAGGTTGACTCCCATTACCTCCTGGCACTTCCTCCAGCCTGACAGGAATCAGTCTGCACCTCCAGTTGTGATCAATATGTGCAGCTTGTCAGGGCTTGTTTCTCAGCCTCAGCCTCGTCTGGACAGCAAGAGGTCTTGTTTTTGCAAAGTTAACTAAGTCAAGGTGAAGTGTGTGGCATCCCATGCGATACACAACGTTCCTTCCTGCAGACGTCTGGGGCCGGGCAGCAATTTTAGGGTTCGTCCTAGTTTCCGTAAGGAATCTCCTCTACCTGCCCCCTGGAATCGGGGCCGCCGACAGGCCGAGCTGTCTGGCTTCAGGAGAGAGGGATGTACTGAGGCCTGGAGCCAGCCGTGACACAGAAAGTTAGCCCGAGGAAATGAAGGTGACCTGACAGACTTATTCTGTTGTTAGATGCCCTGTGACAGAGAGGGACTCAGGGAAACAAACTCAGAGCCTTGTAGATTTTTCTGGCTCACACTGAGAGACAAGATCGTTAAAAATTAAAACTGAAGCCATGTCTTCCAGCATTCTTTTCTAAACAAATGAATCTCAAAGCAGTAATCAACGTATTCCACTGTTGTTGATTTGGTGACATCTCTTTCTTTCTCTGTTTGGGTTTGCTTTCCGTTAATTCCAAAAATTTGGAAGTGTAACATAAATCACTTTTTCCCAGGAAGCAGCTACCAGACACCAGGGGTTCATAACAGCAAATGTAAAAGCTGTCATGAACTGAGCTAATGTTGAATCACCATTATGTTATATCAGTCAGTGATAGAAAGCAGCAAAACAGATATTCATCAATATGAAAATGTGGATTATTACGAGTGTTAATTTCCAGGACGTCATAAAACTGCGGTCCCCACATTTTTTGTCGGGAAGGAGAACAGACAGGGCAACAGTTTCGGGCAACATCACATCCTCTCAACAATGACAATAATTGGTTTGTGATATTGATCCCTGGTCTGAGTCCATTTACATCAAAATCACTCGATAACTTATATGGGAAGTGGCTGAGGAAATGTTTGTGCTCCAGCAAGTTCAGTGTGAGAAGGTTACTGTTGACATATAATCTATTCTAATTATGAGTTACCCTTTTAAAAATGCAATAAGTAACTATTTTAATTACTCAAAGGACCATACCAGTGGTGTTGAATGTTTGGCCCATTTCATGTATCCTCATTTTACATTGGAGCAAACCCTTTCATTCAAATTAGAATTTTCTAGTTGAAACAGCCACCGTATACTGTTCTGCCTCTGCAGCTGACAAAGTCCTCAACATTCATAAACCACAGAACTGATCACTGTCCATGCAAAGTAAATAATTCCCAGGGACTATTTTCCCTTGCAAATGGACCACTTCACTCCACCCAAATTTCAAGTCAAAACACAACAGTGCTGCTGCTTTTAGGAAAACTAATGTGAACAACTTTATTATGGTGATGGGATACTGGAGTGAAGACAGTCCGAAGTCTCTGAAAGTTCATTTTCATATCGTGGTAAATGAATGGCTTTTAAGTACGATAGTTTGCTTTGGAAAAAGATTAGCAGAAATGTGACATTTATACATTTTGCAGATGACATTAGACTAAATATGCATAATCACTGGTATGGTCCTTCCAGCCAGGAAAAGCCTAAGAATCCTAAACATTTAAACCTTGTGACAGTACTCAACACTGATCACTATTAATCTTTTTGTTCAACTTTTTGTTAAAGCTGCTGTATAAAACCTAAGGGATTGTTTTTAGCCGGAGGTCAGTCTCACTGAAGAATGTGAAAAGTTCCATTATTTGCTAACAGGGCTTCTGAAAATACCTAGTAACTAGCTTGAAGTGTTGGAAAGGTTATTTAAAACCCACACTCACAGTTTGAGAGAAAACTGTCAAATGAACAGTTTTAACTCCAGTCCGTTGTTAGCCAGGCTAGTCGTGATGGTGGTGTGCTGAAATTTGTTCCCCCAGCACAAATCTGCAAAAACAAGGCCTGTCTGCAAAGCAATCATGAATAGTGTGTTCTACATATTTGCTTTCTACTGCAAAAAGATTAGTTGTAATATAAGCCCTTTGTGTTCACCAACATTTTGATTAGTAACTGTAATTGAGTTGCATCATTTTGCTCCCCAGGCCTGAGCGAGCTGTGTAGAGCCCAGCTGTCATGCTACCAGGCACGAGGGAGATTCTTGAGAATGAGCCGAGTAAAGCCAATTAGCTTGTGGAGGATACAGTGCAGCAAAGATTAGACAGCTTATCAGACCGCTCACATACACTGTCGGCTCCTGAAGACACACGCAGCAACAGTTTCCCCACACTGACTCCAAACATTTGTACAATATTTCACAGGGGTGTTCTCGGGACAAGAGAGAGAACTGTGCTAAGTCACATCTAACCAACGCGCTTTATTCCCAGACCGATCCGTAGCCCCGGGCAATGGAAACACACTTTAAAAGTAGTGCATTTGATACCTTATTTTTAGACCTGACAAAGCCGTGTATGTCCAATTTAGAGCCCAAACCTTCACAAACACCGGCGAGCCCAGAATAGCAGCCTGAACCTGTAAACAAGGTAGCAGCTGTGGATGTGAGAGGAAATCATTCCACAAGAAATGTTGCTTTCCCTTTGCAGCCATTTTGTTCACATCTTAGTGAGAAGTGTGGAAAAAACACCCTTTCCATGTCCACCATCTTAGCTCGTTAATCACACACAGTGTAATTAATTCTGTAATGCACAATTTAAGATAAGAAATGTTTCAGTTCTTCAGTCTTCATCAATCACTGATCAATGTCAACGTCAGTTTATTTATACAGTATTCTGACAGCAGAACAAGTTGGAGCAAAGTGATGGACAAGGTGGGAAGAAAAACAAAATGAAGTCAGTGTGAATGAAAAGAGAGCAAATAAGGTGAACACTGACTATAAGAAAGCTAAAAAAATATGTACACAAAGTTAGAAAACTAGATTATCTGCTTGTAAAGACATTGTGCACGGTTTCCACTCTGTATGTATGACTGTGTTGCACACAGAACACAGTTATTTAGTGTAATTACATTATGATGGGGCACCGCAATGACATGTAATGGAAGTAAAAGCACCCGAAGCGCAAAAGTGTTTCATTTGAAATGCAAATTTTGATTACTTTACATCCAAATCTACTCAGTATGAAGTTAAAACAGAGTGATTAAAAGAAATATTCAATCATATACAATCAGCAGTATTGCCTTTTGGAATATTGCCTTTTTGAGAGTCAATTTTTAAGAAAAGTATTGTATTCTGTTTTTTATTGACTGTAAAAGTTCTTGGCAAGTTTTGTATTGTTATTTTAATCATGCTGCATGCAACTCCCTAATATGTATCAAACCCAAACACAGTAATATGCGATTAATATCTATCTTTCTGCTTGGACAAAGAGTCATCAGTGTCACAACAAGACTGCAGTAACACTCTAGCATGATCTGAGATGGACAAAATGCTCTAATGCAGGGATACTGAAGTCGCTCAGGCCACATAAAACAAGCCATGATTGACTTCTTTCCTCTGAAAATGTAAATGTCCCAGTAATTTGTCCTGCTGCAACCAACATGCTCAACATAGCATGTTGTAAGACCACAATAACAGTACCGTCTTTCCATTTTAATGATATATTTATAATGTACGATGAATGATATATTTGAAATTAAATCATAAAAAAAGACTAGAAATTTGTCACAACAAACCAACAAAAAATGAAAAAAGAAACTCATAAAAAACAATAAAATTCACCAAAAAAATACACAAAATGACCAGAAATGTTATAATAAATAAATAAATAAATAAAATGTATTTTAAAAAAATGGCCAGTAGAAAAATCAGATTTGAAATGATTATGACTGTATGTTTAAAATGAAATCACAAGAAAATTACCATGAAAATACAAGAAAATTACAAAATAATTCCACCCAAAAATTAAAAATAAAAAGGACTGAGGGGGGCTTTTGGGGGGCCACCATCAATGTCCTGGAGGGTCACATGTGGCCCGCAGGCCGGACTTTGACCATCCATTCTGGATTAGAGTGGTACACAGCTTCTAAGAAATCCACTCCCAGCCTCCCTCAGCATGAGTCAACCTGAGCTGGGTGCAATAAATCAACAGCACAGAAATCCTGCAATTAACAAATCGCTGGCCTCGCCTCAGTGGCACAAGCAGTGATAAAGTGCTGGGGGAAATGCCTGTTTTTAGAGAGGGACTGTATGCAGAGGTGTCACTGCATCACATGATGGTCACATGACCACACATTAACCCCTCAGGACCTGGGTGAAGGTCACATTTCAAACATGGGAGGAAAAAAGGCAATGAGCAACTTTGAAAGAAATGATCAAAACATGACCTGGAAATTAGCTAAAAAAAATAAAGAAAGATGGAGGGGAGAGAGAGAGAGAGAGAGAGAGAGAGAGAGAGAGAGAGAGAGAGAGAGAGAGAGAAGAAGAACTTTTAGAAAATTATAAAAAAAAAAAAAAAGGGGGGGATTTGTATAATTGTATTTTCAAAATTATGTTAGAGGAAATATTTCTTTTTTCTTTTTTCACTTTTCACTTTTTAAAACTAACTTTTCACTAATTTCCTGGCTAATTTGGCTGTCACTGTCTTTTTTCCCTTTTTTTGAAAGAAATCAGATGATGCTGCTCAGGTTTCGAAGGGTTAGGTAAAAGACTTTTATTGTCCCACCAAACGCTCCACAGACCAAAGCCCTGTGCAGGAAAATGAATACCTCCCTGGAGTAATCCATGAAGCAGCACGGCCAACCAAACCCTGTGAGCCAGACGCTGGGTCTGGGATGAAACCATCAAGTCAGATCTCTATCCTCTTAACTACATGGGATCACAAATGCAGTGTTCACATCCTCCTGTACATTAGATTTACTTTAAAGACTGGCAGCCTCTATCAGTCTGCATTACATTACATTTTTACATTTTGTAAATTTGTAATGCACATACTTCTTATTTTCCCTTTCTATTTCTTAGAATTTCACTTAAACAACTGACCCATTTTCTCCTCAGGGATCAATTAAGTAGTTCTGATCCTGATTCTGATATTGATTATGCGTTAACGTGGCTGTAGCATCAGAATCGGCTGAACTGAATGACGTGGGAGGTATTTCAGGAAGATTTACTGTCAAAAATGACACCACAATCTAGCTTTGAGATATCAAAAGAGCCCCTCTGTTGTTGCTGTGTTCATATGGAATATTTCCGCGGTCAAAGCCTGTTCTAGTCTTGGCTCGAGCTCAGGATGTGACAGCTCCTGGCTTCATACAAACTACTCATCTGGAATGCCAAGCATGTGAGCCGTGCTGCATTGGAGCCGCTGGCTGGAAAACCAGGCTTGACCAAGATATGTGAAATCCATTCAGGCCGGCGGCCCATGTGTCTGCAGCTTGTCACGCGAGCTGATGCGTGTACAGCGGCTCGCTCCCAGGCCTGAGTCAAGGAGCTTCGCACTACACAGCGGTCCTGTCCACATGATATCTCCTGATGGAATATCCCTACTTTTGGATGTCAAACAAAAACCTGGTGTACTTTGACTTTGATCGTTCCTATGAGCGATCAGTGTATCGGTAAACTGTCAGATGCATTTTCCCCTGTGTTAATATTTATTCCATTCGTTTCATTAAGCCTTTTCGCACACAAGCCTGGGAGAGTCACTCAATGTTCTTTGCAGAGACAGCCTGCAGGGCATATCCAATTAACAAGCTTAAGGAGCTGTGATATATTTGGTATTTAGAAGCAGCAAGCTACAATACCCGCTCCTTTGGAGTGACATATGCCTCCTCAAAGGTAGCGTAACTTTAACTGAGGATGTCGAAGTGAAGCAGAACCTGAGTTAGCAGACTTGGGAGCACCATGAAAGGTGTTCGAAGCCACAAACAGAATCTCATACAGGACTTGAATTATCTGAAGAAGAGGATTTCAATTCCACTTATGTTTGCTTGTTCAATTTGAGGCATCAGACCAGAGAAAACAGAGTGAGGACTTACATTTATGGACTATTAATGCCTCGGAGACTAAGAAAAACTGAAACCAGTGACTCTGAATATCAGGCAGTGAAAACGCTGTCAAATTAATCAAGACAGTTATTTTTTAATCCTATCTGTGAATGCCATTCTTACGTTTTAATCTTGATTTGTGTGATCATCGTCATTTGTCCATCAGCAGAATAACTCAAAAAGCACAAGCGGGATTTGCATGAAACTTGGTGGGAACACTGGTCACGGGAGAGCAAAACGTGATTAAGCTTGTGGGTCAATCTGCCTGAGGGGGGGGGGGCAATGGGCGGGGCTTAGAATGAAGCGATTCAAACAGATCATTTAAACATCACAATGAACGAGGTTGGTCATGAAATCAAGGTGAAACTGAGCAACCTTTCATGCTGATTGGCCGAAAGTTGTGTGTCCTATGACAGCAACACTGCTGGAAAAGCTGAGCACAAAGAGGGGCATGACTTTCTTTTTTTTTGCAATTCTTTTATGGTCCTTTTAACCAGCCTTCTCTTGATTGTTTTCTACTTTTGTTTGTTTATTATTATTTTATTATTTTAATTTTCAATTATTTTATGATTATTATTATCATTGTTACTGTTGTTATAGTTACTATTTAACTAGTTTTGCAATGTCAACATGTGCTAACTAGTAGAGGTGTGATTGTTGTGATGCTGGTTTTGAACTTTAGGCATGACATAAGATGAGAGGTTTGACTCTCCATTTAGCACCTTTGAAATGACAGCAGTCCTTGCAAATCCTCATTCCTCCAGACAAACAACAAAGTGATAATTTCCTTACTCTGAGACAGAATAAGGAAATTCTAAATACAACAGAGACAACCTGTTGCATTTTACCACAAAACTCTCCATAATGCCCACAGTGTGTATAGGCAGGAACACACCCTGCCTGCAGCCCAGCCCCTGGACACTGTAAGTGCACGACTGTATAAATCTTACAGCAGTCAACCAGCATCCAAGCAGTCAGTGGTGAAATATCGCTGACAGGGGCTGCCATCATCCTGGCCTTTCAGAAACTGGCACTTTGCTGACTAATGTGGTGGGAAGAGGAGGGAGGAGGAGGTAACAGGAGTTTCTCTCTTAGGCAAGGTGTGGCTTTGAGTTGCACTGCGTATGAAGGAGGGAGGAACAAGACCTGGAGCTGGATTTAGTTTTGACTCTCTAAGAGGTTGGGAGGCTATCAAGCTACACTTGTAATTAAACCTAGAGGAACCAAATACAAAAATGCAACAAAATCACACTTTCACAGTATGTTTTGGATCAAAGAAAACAATGTGCAGGGGCGAATGCACCCCTACAAACCTGGAAAACCATTTCCCACATTTTTCAAACTCCTTTTCCCTGCAGTGCTTGAGACTCACCATGAACAATGTGTTTCTCAGTTTCATTTTGATAAGTGTGATTAACAAAGCCCCAGGCAAGCGGATGGTCTATTTGCCTAGTTTGCATTGGGAGAGTTCACATCATTGTGCTGGTTTCTAGAGGTGAACCCTGCTGTCCTCTATTCCTCCTGTCCTCTTATTTCACCTCATTCTCCTAAACCCACAAATTCAAGCTGGAGGGGGCTATGAAGACGCTTTCCCTGAAAAAAAAAAAAAAAAAATTGCATGAAAGAATACTGAATATTTAGTGTAGTGGTATCCTTTGTGCAACAGGTAACAAGGAATTAGTGAGGAAAGAAACAGCAGGAATTCATCATAAAGCCTAAATTAAGTCTGCCTCCTACTGAGCAACTCTCACTCAAATGAAGCAAAATGTTATTTTCATCTCTTGGGTGATTTTCCCCTTGCACCTTAAAACATAACCTTAATTCTCTATATAAAAACTAAAAAAAAAAAAAAAAAAAAAAAAAAAAGAGAGAGAAAAAAACTTAAAAAAAGAAAGAAAATGCAATGCTAGAGGAATATTTCATCACTGTCATTTCCCTAACATGAGAGGCGATGAGTGGTGATGGTGTGCGTGCATGCGTGTGTGTATGTGTGTGTGTGTGGGCGGTGGTTGCTGATCATGAGCCTCTCAACAACTGAATCCTGCACATTTAAAGCAACATACTAAAACCAACACCTCATATGATGCAGAGTTGGGCAGACTAATTGAAGCACAACATCACCAGAAATTGGGATTTTTTCATTAGATTAGATTTCATTAGAATCTTCATTAGAATTCGTCTAGGACAGCAAGCAGTGATGCTGCATAAACACTTGGTGATATTTCACTTTGATATCACATTTTCACACATACTTGGTGTGACTTTGCATCAACACCACCGACATATTCATGCCTTTTCCCTTCTCTTTTTTTCCACAATCAATCTTCATGTTGGCAAAAACTAGGAAAACAAAACCCTGGTTAAAAATGACTCAATCCTTTAATCTTTTATCTTAAATCTATTGTTAAAGTTATTCTCAGCCCAATAAGATGCCAGAGATTTGTCTCACAGCCATAAGAAAAAAATCTTCACATTTTCCTCACACACTTTACCACTTTGTTGCCCATTAACAAAAATGACTTCAGCCCCCACAGCCCTGCTTTGCTCAGCGCTATCTAATGTCCCAGTGTTATTTCATGCATCATTTACTTCAACCATGCATGCAACATTCCCTGGGAATGACAGAGCATTGCACAATACAGATTTTCACCAGAGTGATCTACGTGACAGCTGTTGCCTACCAGTGATGTGATGCCACGGAGTTCATTAGAGAAAATCAGCTCTTGAAAATAAATGTCAAAACGTAAATAAAAGTTTTCCAAGTAATATTTACACTCCCAGATGAACAGACTACAAATTGAAACTATTTTAATAACTGTATGCCAGTGGCTTCTGCTGGTGCCATTTATAAGGGTAGCTCCCAACACAGCCAATACATTGTCACAGCAAGGAGCATCAGAATACATGATGCATACAACCTACACAGTCACATAGGAGAAAGGTGAATGTTGCACGTATGGAGTGCACACTGCGGCCCGTGGCAATGTATAGGAAGCAGATGGCCAGAGCAATAAATAAATAATAAATTAAAAATCCCAAACACAAGCCTGCATAGCACTGCACGGCATAACCCCGGCAAAACTTGGACGCTGACATCAGCAGCACTACCACTGGCTTGATTTGAATTTGTTCTGACACAGCCGATCAATAGTGACAGATAACCCGAGCTGAACCGGTCCCGAGCTCATCACGCTGCCGTGATGAGCAACTTGGCACCATCTCACCGCCTTCCTTCAAATGAGCCCGGGCTTCTTAGCTAATACGGGGCATTCGAGCCACTGATTACAGGGCTTCTCAGTCTCAGTGAGGTTCTCCGTCCCTGAAGCAAGTTGTAAAGTGCGAGCAGCGCGCCGCGAGGCTGCATGACGGCCGCACGGTGCACCGCAGACCCCGCGCCGCTCACGGTCTGCCGGAGTGAGCGGTGCCGAGCCGCGACGCTGTGGGCATGCCATGCTGTCTGAGCCGCGGAGCTGTCATTTCAGCACCACGGAAACACACACACACACACACACACACACACACACACACACACACATACACACACACCGCTGGCACATTCCTCTGGATTTTACGTCTACTCTACAGCAAGAGGCAATTCACCGCTTCAAAATAAAATAAAACAGAAAGAAAGAAAACTTTTGCAGCCAAAGCATGCGCTGTGTGTGTCGAATCGCTTGCACTTGTTTCAAATGAAAAAGCTGACACGGTGTGCATGTGCCGTTTCCAGCTCAAGTTAATTACAAGGAAAGGAGAAGCGTTATTGGCCTACTTACCATCAATCGCCATGATGTTCTGTTTTGGATTCAACCAAAGCGGGCGGTGAAGAAGGGGAGCGGCGCACTGCGAGGCTCAGGGAGAGGGGTGTACGAGAGAGTGTGTGTGTATGTGTGTGTGTGCGTGTGTGTGTATGCATGTGTGTGTGCGAAATGGTATAGTCCACAAGACACCGGGAAGGAAGCCTGGGCTGCTACAATATACATTTTTACAGCACGATTTCTCTCCGCCAAGATGTTACATTTGGAACATTTTATTGATTATAAGAGCAAGGCACTATTCTGTTATAAATGGTTTGACAACAGCATTATATCAGTGAGTCAGCGGTTAAATAGTGAAGAGCTACTATACAACAAACAGGATTTCTTGCGAGGTACATTGTAACAATAACCCAAAATAATTTTCTATAATTTTTGATGCGATCCCATCTGGCGTACACGGGTTATTTAACAATGTTGGCCCAGCGCTGTCTCCATTAACTAAAGTTTGTTTTGCTTTCAAAAAGCGGTATGAACTCCAAAATAAGAGCTCTGTTTCAGGTCAACATAGTTTCTTCTACTACAGCTACATTATCCTGGAGTAATCTTGTTGGTAATATTGACTTATATTGGAAAAAGTTTGGTCTTTACCACAAAAATGTGTTATCTTATTGTTATCTTTGGGTATGTCTTGAAATAAAGGTTTACAAAAAAAAAAAAAAAAAACATGCTTTTGCTTTGTTTAACAGTACTAAACCATAAAAAACCACAAATACACAACATAGGACTGCTGAATAAAGCCATAAAGCCATATACCATATGATTGCTAATGGTATATGAATTAAATATATGTTAGTAGTTTAACTAATGAATGAATCATGATGAGTTAAGATATACATTAATGATTAAATGATCAAGAATTAGTGACATTCCTACCTGAGCTCATTATTAATAACCTTTATTATCATATATTAATTCCTTATATCTAATATTAATTAAACTAATTTATACTAAATTAATACTAAATCTAATATTAAATAAACTAAATTATGGCTCAGTAAGGAAAACCTTTGTGAAGTTTTGAGAAATTCTGCACTACAGAAGGCATCTCCCTTTGCTAGACTTTATCTGAGTATGAATGCATGACATCTGAAGAAAAGAAACACCTTAAAATGTTTCAAAACTGGTATTTTTCCTTTCACAGATTAGTGTTTGTAGCACAGAATTTTGAGCAAAGTGCCTCTCAGTCCTGGCCCCACAGACTCAGAGTCCTGCTGGTTTTCTCTCCTCCCAGCTGCTTAATCACAGCCACCTGCTGTTCCGGGTGGGACTCGCCCCCTGATTCCACGGTGGGAATGAAAACCAGCAGGACTCTGAGGCCTGAGGACCAGGACTGGAAAACACTCCTCAAAACCCTCAGTGGTCGACAGGAAAAGGTTTTGGTTTTGTCCCTCAGAATCAAAGAAACAAGGTCTCCTTACCACAGCCCACATTGTGCCCTGATGCTCAGTGATCAGCCAGGGACAGACTTGGCTTAGAACAGACACAGATACCAAGTTCTGTCACAACAGTGGCACAAAAAATCTTATGCACACCTACAAAAAAAAAAAAAAAAAAAAAAAAAAAAAAGACCCCCACTGTCAGCTCACTTTTTTTTAAAAAATGTTTTTAGTCCACAGTAAAGTATTAAAAATAAAGTTTTTTTTTTGGCTAACAGTGTGTGGGAGCCTCCTGTCTCTCCCGCCTCAAAAGACCAGAATGCAATGCAGCACAAGACATGATACACGCTCATGATGCATGGCAAACTCTTCAGGTGAAATTTAAGTCAGTGTTTTCCCAGCAGTTTTTAATGCAAAAGGTTTTTCACTGAAATCAGTTTGTTGGCTGGAAATTCAGCCACCAAGCTTGATTAGAGCAGGCCAGTGTTTCAAAATCAACCAATCACAGGCAACAACATGGGTCAGGTGCGCTGTCTTCCTTGTCTTCATATAAAACAAACATATAAATTAACTTGTGTGAATATGCCTGTTTTTCATCACCTGTTGATATTCTCAGTACAAATTCTGTATTGACTAATCCAATATGAACTACAGCAGTCATTCTTAAACAGTTTTTATACATTGTATCCATCCAGCTGTTCGCTGCTGGTAGAATACATTATGCTTCATTCACTATGTTAACTACATTATGTGATGAAAACGCACAACCTTAACCTTGATAAAGTGATTAAATAACTACTGCCCTTCAGTAGAGGGCATGGCTAAGACGGCAGTGGAGGCAGCTGTTATTTCATCATTTCTGACTGTTAAATTTGTCAGTCAGCAGGAGTGGAGCAGACGTGTCCCCCTCCCGTCTCTGTCCCCTCTGTCCCCTCACCTTTATTCCACATACAAACTGTTAACAGTCCACTTGCTGACTAGTTCATCCACATCAGGAATCAGCCCATCCCCGATGCATCTCTCATTTTGCTTTCTTTTTTCTTTTTTGACACCTTTCACAAACATTTAACGCTTCTGAAACCTGTGCAAATTCTCCTCATTTCTTTCAAAAACATGGAGAAAAAAGGTAGCAATCAAAATAGCAAAAAAACTGACCTAAAATTTACAAGAAACTAGTAAATTTGATAAGAAAATTATCAGAAAATTAGCTGGGAAATTTACAAAAATATCAGAAAATTAGTAAAAAAAAAAAAAAAAAAAAAGGAAAATTTGTTTTAAAAAGAATAAAACAATTAAAAGAAAATTACAACTATTCTAAATATACACAAAATTAAATTACAAGGAGTACCCATTCACTTTCCACATGTACTGGCTAAAGACACGTAGTAGTGGGCGTGGCTTCACACAACAACACATGTGACCTTCCAACAGATTCACACAACACCATAAACTAACTGATTAACTTTAGGTGAATATCCAACATGTGGGACTAGCATAACTTGACAACATAGTGTAAAATGCTGTAGCCCTTGTGTAAAATCTGACTACCTTTAATTCATCATATACCATGTGAATAGATGAATACATTCATTCATTCAAATACAAAACATGAACATGAATCTTTCTGTAACCATTTTAGAAGCCGGTTTCTAAAGACGACTCCTGCCTTCCACACTGAGCCATGATGTGTTCCTTTTCCTTTTCCTTTTCCTTTTTTTTTTTTTTTTTTTTTTTTGAAATAATGGTCATCTCATCTTGGAGTGAAACCAACTGTTATGGTCTTGAATTTGAAAGCAGCAACAAGTTCACTCCCCAGCCCCGGAGGCTGCCGAGAGGCCTCCAGGAAACACAGAAAATCACTAACTACAGTAAAGCCAGGTTTGGGGCTAAATGGGTAAAGGTGCATTGCAACATTTCATCATGAAACAATTCCTGGAACTGAACATCCCAAATAGATGATATGCATCAAAGGTTGTGCTTTTTGCTTGTTTTCTTTTGAATTTTACAAGGCATGAACAATCAGCTGTACCGGCAGCATGGCAATGAAATATTCATACCACAGATCCCAGGCATCGTTGCTAATGAGAACAATTGTTATGAGCTTGGCGAGAAGTCTTTCCTGCTATATCAGCCCTGCCTGCTGCTCGGAGCAGTGCTGCACATAAAGTTACACACAAATCAGACATGAGGGACAAACAAAAATGTCTTGTTTTAGAAATGTCATCTGCTTTCTACTTCCTACACTGCACCCAATGCACCCAATACAGGGAGAGACATTTCTTCATATAGTATGGGATGTTTAGTGCTCAAAATCTGGAATCCACACCTAAGAATGAGCTTCAACAGTACAAACTGTGATTACTTTCAGCATTTGAAAACACAAAATATATGTAATTAATTGTTTGCATGTCTTCCCTCCAGAACTGCACTGTTTAATTTCAATGGTTGACAGGGAGAATGTACTGTAGTAGAGGACCAAAAATTTATTTTAAAAACTCTTATATGCCAAAATATTGTTATACACCAACACTCTTCTGTTACATGCTCACTGCAATATAGCTCAGAATCAGAATCAGAAATACTTTATTGATCCCAAACACGGAATTGAATCAGTTGCAGTTGCTCAGATTCTCAAGAGAAGAATTAAATTATAAAATAAGAAATTAAGAAATAAGAAATAATTAATATAAAAAATGCAACTTAGAAATTTATTTTTTTTAAAAGTATGTCCATTATGTCTAAATATGTACACTATATTGCCAAAAGTATTCGCTCATCTATCCAAATCATTGAATTCAGGTGTTCCAATCACTTCCATGACCACAGGTGTATAAAATCAAGCACCTAGGCATGCAGACTACTTCTACAAACATTTGTGAAAGAATGGGTCGCTCTCAGGAGCTCAGTGAATTCCAGCGTGGTGCTGTAATAGTAATGTAATAGGATGCCACCTGTGCAGTAAGTCCGGTTGTGAAACTTCCTCGCTACTAAATATTCCACAATCAACTGTTAGTGGTACTATAACAAAGTAGAAGCGATTGGGAATGACAGCAACTCAGCCACGGAGTGGTAGGCCACATAAAATCACAGAGTGGGGTCAGCGGATGCTGAGACGCATAGTGCGCAGAGGACGCCAACTTTCTGCAGAGTCAATAGCTACAGACCTCCAAACTTCATGTGATCTTCAGATTAGCTCAAGAGCAGTGCGTAGAGAGCTTCATGGAATGGGTTTCCATGGCTGAGCAGCTGCAGCCAAGCCTTACATCACCAAGCACAATGCAAAGCATCGGATGCAGTGGTGTAAAGCACGCCACCACTGGACTCTAGAGCAGTGGACACGTGTTCTCTGCAGTGACGAGTCACGCTTCTCCGTCTGGCAATCTGATGGACGAGTCTGGGTTTGGTGGTTGCCAAGAGAACGGTACTTGTCTGACTGCATTGTGCCAAGTGTAAAGTTTGGTGGAGGGGGGATTATGGTGTGGGGTTGTTTTTCGGACGTTGGGCTCGGCCCCTTAGTTCCAGTGAAAGGAACTCTTAATGCTTCAGCATACAAAGACATTTTGGACAATTTCATGCTCCCAACTTTGTGGGAACAGTTTGGAGATGGCCCTTCCTCTTCCAACACGACTGCGCACCAGTGCACAAAGCAAGGTCCATAAAGACATGGATGAGCGAGTTTGGTGTGGAAGAACTTGACTGGCCTGCACAGAGTCCTGACCTCAACCCGAGAGAACACCTTTGGGATGAATTAGAGCGGAGACTGCGAGCCAGGCCTTCTTGTCCAACATCAGTGTTTGACCTCACAAATGCACTTCTGGAAGAATGGTCAAAAATTCCCATAAACACACTCCTAAACCTTGTGGAAAGCCTTCCTAGAAGAGTTGAAGCTGTTATAGCTGCAAAGGATGGGCCCACATCATATTAAATCCTATGGTTTAAGAATGGGATGTCACTCATGTTCATATGTGTGTGAAGGCAGCCGAGCGAATACTTTTGGCAATATAGTGTACATTAATCCTACAAAATATCACAATAAAGCCTGAAATAAGAAATTGAGCATATGTAAAAAAGTATATGTATATACACCACATGAGCTGTGGTGCAGCCCTGACCCTTTTACTTCTCACACCCACTGCTTTGTAAATTTGGTCCATTAGGAATTTTCTGCAGCTCTGACTTCACGCAGTCTGTATGATGCTGCTTCCCTGTGCACATGTTCTGACATGTGTTTACCTGAATATGAACAGCTCATGCTGCATATTAATTTGTCTGCTGTGGTATCCTCAGCATGTTCTCATAACTGTTTGCTTTATTATCTTCAGTACTATAGTAGCATTATATACTACAGTATATTAACCTATTCCTGTATGTGTGCTGTTCTGATCTATAACTCATGCTGTGTATTCTCTGCTGCTGCAATGACCCAATATCCCCACAGGGGTCATTAAACTTTCATTTATTTTAATCTAATCAAACTCTAATTAAGATTATCTGACTGTTGCACACATTGCAAGTCACTCTGAAGCCACTATTGTCTATTTGCATACAGCCCTCAGCTTGTATAAGATGGAAATGCACAGAACGTTGCATAAAATATATGTGCATCTTTAACCATCTCCAAACATGCAGCTGTTATGCTGTAAAGAAGGTGTTGCTACAGTAGAATTATAAGATCCATTAAGTTTCATTTTTAGATTCAATTTCCCTCCACTGTCGTCATCAAGTTGCCATGGATACACGGAGCAGCTGCTGTGCTCTACCCTGCAATTCCCTGTCAAAAACACAGGCACATGTCAACCAATCATGGCATTTGTGATGCACTATCTCTGGATCCTCCTGGCCTGTTTTTCTTTTCTTTTTTTTTTTTCTTTTTTGTCCCTCTAATTTTAGAAAGCCAAATTTTCTGTCAAACAGAGCTGCGCCTGGATTGGCACGCATTCCAATTGGGTTTATCCACAGCAGACGGTATACTTTGTAAGACGCCGCAACACATCAGGTAGATTTCTGAGACAGTGCTCTGGCAGCGTAATCCTCCCCACCTCACAAATATAACTTGGCAACACAGAAACTGTGACGAAAAAGGGAGGTGGTGGGTGATCTTCGCTTTAAAAGGCTGGGGGAGTGCAACGAAAAACATGCCAAGGCAGAATCTTCCTCAATTTCTTCACCTTATAAATCACAACACCATGTGATACTCTTACAGCAAACCAGACTATGGCTGAATAGAAAAAGGGATGACTGATGGCACTAGTCAGACCAGCCATATTGCAGAAATCAATGTTTTCTCAAGCTAAAAAAAAAAATCGCTCTGTTGGTGATGAAGTATTACCAGTCCCCAGATTTTGTCCTGAAATGAGTCTTGGTGGCACTTTGCTGCTAATTGCCTTGTGCCGTCAGCAGGCTTTGCTCTAACAGGAGTGACTCATTGTATTTTCTCATATGCTCACCTAAGCAGCCACATTAATAACCCCAGCCTGCTGAGGAGAGGCAGTTTACCAGCCATCACTAAAACCATTAGAACCAGGCTGCAAAAGGACAGATGAAACTCCAGGCAGTAGACCCACACATTATGGCCAAAACTGAGGGATTACAGTGGAAAATTACTTTATTCAAGTAAGTACTCATGATAATGTAACCACATGATGTATACATTTTATATACATTATGTTTTTTAGTAGGGGCGCAAATCCAAGACACAATTATATCGTACAAATGTTAATTCAAGGTAGCTGAAAAATAAAAATTGGCAGGGATCTTGAACCAAGCTCTGAAATAGGAGGATATATAAAAGCAAGCAGGTGTAATAGAGATTTGAAGCAGCTTGGACCAGCTGGGTTTGCTTTACTCTGACTGAGTTATGCTACATGGTTACTGAAGACATAAAAGTGTGGAAGAGGACCATGACTCATCTGGCCTAAATAGAGGCTTTTCAACCACGTAACCTCCAAATGTGACTGTGATCCATTCTTACCTCTGGTCTCTCCTCCAAAACACTCTCAGTACCTCACCAGGTACCACGGAACAGGTGGAAGAAGCAAAGGACATGATGTCACTGCACTGAGTGAGGTGTTGGAGTGGCTGGTAATTTATAGATTTTATATACTTTATATTTGGTTTATGTAGGTTTATGTTTGGAGGTGCTGGTAGCATTAGCTTGGATTCGGCTTTATGCTAGGTTATATGCAGCTTCTACACACCTGATGTTTTGAGACCCCAAACAAGAACAGCTAACACACCTAACACACACACAGGATAAAAACATCACTGTGTGCTATGTAAAGTATGTTGTCTTAAAGGGATCGTTTGCATTTTTTGACATGACATTGTATGAAACGCTCAATGGCAGTGTGGTGCATGAAAAAGGATTTTTTTTTTTTGGCCAAAGTTCTGGCCCCCATTGAAATAGATACTTCCGACTAGTTTGCCAGGGCCACAAACATACAAAGTTTTGCCTCTCAAAACAACGTGCATTCAAAATAGTAATACATTTCTGTCACAAAACCACTGTCGGCACCATTTTGGCTCCATCAGTATCAGTGCATGCTCCCGCCAGGTGATGGCTGCACCCATTCTATCAGCTGCTGCAAAGCAAATGTGCTTGGATGGCGACCGTCCATGACCTGAGAGAGCTACACATACAGAGAGAAGTTTATTGTTATGGAAGAAAAACAAAAATGGTGCGAACTTAGTTAAACACTTAGTTAGGGATGAGGAAAGGTTAAGTTTAGGCATAAAAACCATTAGGCAATGGTAACGTAACATGAAGTAACATTTGCAAAAAATGAACCCCACTGACGCTTCGTGCTGAACTCGATGTCCAGTCCAAAGCTGCTTGTTTGACCCATATGCCACCCCACAATGCACCCTCCTAGCACGGCCTTGAAACTAATCTTACAAATGTTCGTGTGATATGCTACAAATGTATTCCACGACAAAAATACGATCCCCTCGAAACGCAATCAAGAATACAGTTTTTTTTATTTTTATTTTTAGGAGACAGGGCCTGTGGGTCAGGAGCATAGAACATAGAAGACATAGAAGTGACTTCATCTTTTCCAGCTGTGGTGAGCCCACGGAAGAGTAGCCATCAACACCATGATGATAGAAGTGTCTTCATTAGGATAAACCCCTTGAGACGAACCATCTCATTTCTGAGGGGTTCCTGACACACAGTACAAGCATCTGTCTGGAACCTGGTCACCGACGCCTGAAGCCTTGAGGACTCATTGGGCTCAAACCAAAAAGTAAGCAAGAACTGTTTAAGGATGACCTGATACCAAGCAATAGTCAGAATAGCATTTTTGAAGACGACTATGTATGGTGTGAAGGGCATGAGCAGGATCCTCCATCTGCTTACATGATGCTGGTGTGTTTTACTTTATTGAAATTGTTTTATTCCACTGCCTTGCAATTAATTATAAATTTGTTTGTGTTGTAAAAAAAAAAAAATTACCAGGGGGCATTTGTGTTCTCTGTGTGGACCTTGACACTGACTCAAACTTTTGACTGGCTGAAACCTGGTCAAACTGCTACAACACACACACACACACACATACACACACACGTACACAGACAAACACTGTCTCTTCCCCTTCCGTTGTTGTTTACTTTGTTTGGTCCTATTTTTAGCTGCAGCGCTCGGCTCAGATGCCCTCTGCTGGGCTCATCAAAGCCATTCCTTCCTGTTGTCATAGAAATGGGCTGCTGTGTCCATTAGCCTCTCCGTCTGCAGCCGGCTCCAATCAAACTCACCAGAGGTGGGAGCGCAGCGCCGTGTCACTCTGACCACCGCAGACATACAAGTAGATGACCAGAGAGACGTGAAGACAGAGACGACCAGAGAGAAGGGGCCGGAGAAAAGCCACACAAGTGCTATTCTTACCCGATCACATACACACTAATGCTGTCAGCTCAGCCCACAGATCCACATCCCTCGCTCAGGTGGCACTGCACCCACACCAAGCCCCTTCTGTTGTTTGCAGCTTCCCTCCTTTTCCAGCAAAACTTGCATGTGAATGGAGCAGCATGATGTCGTGTCCCAGAATAGCTTTCAAGGTCACAGTCTAGTCGAGATAACATTTGACCTTGTTGGAATGAACAATGCTTTTGTCCTCTTCACCTGGCTCAGGGGAAGCCAGTTTATACAGCGCTTGTTTCCGACCGCCCATTGTAATTGGAAAAGGTGTTTCATCACAACTCAATATGCTCATTATAATCTCACCAATGCGATCACTCCGCCCTGTATAGATTTGATTTAGTCGCTCCATACTGAGCAGGCAGGGATGCTGATTGCTTAGCAACAAGGAACTTATTTGATTTCAATGTGGTGAATGTATAAAAGCAATACCACACTCAAGGTTCGGCCTCATTGTGGTTATTGGTAAGTGTGAGTTGTGCTTTATTGGCTAAGCGTACATGTACAGTATCTTTAAGACAGAAGAGAATGAAGGCCTCAGACTGAACACCAGGAGGTGCATTTCAGTGTAAAATGACTGATGGAGGCTTAGTTCAAACGTCCACATCAGCAGACACATTGAGGTCACAGAGGTGAGCTGGTGAACCGGGTGTGTATGGTTGGGGTTTGTGACCTGGAGACTTCTGTAACCTCACTTCGCTCCGAAAATAATAAGACCTCCTTCTTGTGAAGAACTTAAAGCATTCAAACAGTCTTTAGATCCACTAGGGCTGTTATTCCCAGCTGTTAGCACACCAAGGCTGTCAAGTCTGAGCACCAGTGGCTGTGAAAAACACTTTATACATACAGTGCTATGAATTTTAGAAATTAAAAATTAGGGCAGTCCTACTTATGATTTGATACGATGATATGGTGTAAAAAGGATGCAAAAGATGAAAAACTGTCCATCACCAATTTATCTGACAAAACCTCATCCAAGGTCCCATATTATTCAGTTTTTATGATTTTTTTTTCTAATATATTATGGTTCAGGTTTGATCCCAATATTCTTTACATTGTACAAATAAATGCTGAGAAGTTATTTATATTAAGTGTGAAGACTGAGTCATAATATGCGGCCATGACTGGCCCACAATACCGGCTCCTCTAGTTAACATGAGGTACACCTGCAGAGTGGAGCCTCTCCAGGTCACATGCTGCAGCCTGGCCGGACACAGGAAGGACTTGACTGGCTGTTTAGTCCAAGTCCAGCTGTGATGCGCTCACTGGAGTCTGAAACTGCCTCCCAGAAAATTGCAGAATTTACATACAGTGGCGTATTAGGGCCATTATAGGGAGAAAACTTACAGAGCTGGGGAAAAAAAATTCTGAGATTAAATTCATAAATTTGTGAGAAAAAAACTTGGTCATTCTCTGAGATTAAAGTGGTAAATTTATTGAAAAAAAAATCACACATTTATGAGGGAAAAAACCTGAAAAATCTTAGAATATATAGTCACAAATTTGTGAGAAAAAAAACTCACAAATTCTCAATGTTGTAAATTTATGAGAAAAATTTATGAGAAAAAAAAAACACAATTTCTACTATGGGATATAGTATGAAGGAAATCGTGGTGATTTTAGTGCGAAACAGAATATTATCATCAGCATTGGGATTGTGAAGAGACATTGCAGGCAACTGCAGGCTTGATACATGGCAAGCAGCAGCGTCTGCAGTGTGTGTCTGAGCCAGCCTCGCAAAGTCAACACATGTGCCTCCTTAGCCAAAAAAATGAAATGAAATTAAAAATAAATAAATAAATAAATAAATAAATAAGACAAACTGTTTTTCCAAGTTTTATTCTCATAAATGTGTGACGTTATAATCTCAGAATTTTCTAGTTTTTTCCTGGAACTTATTTTTTCCCCTACACTGGCCCTATAACAACACTGTTGTATTTGTTTGTCATTACTCAACCCAAATCAAATTTGAATCACGTCTACACTAGTAATCTTTAGTCATCTACAATATGTATATAAATGCAGGAAAATCTTAAATGTAGTGCTAGGGCACCTTTAAAGCTGGAAACGTCCTCCAGCCTGGCCTGCAGCATCAGCCTTTCAGCTGAGCAACAGCACTCCTCCAAACTTCACCTCCACAGTCACATGGAGCTGCTCTCTCCTCTCCTCTCCACCTTAAGAATAATGAGTTTTGTTTTGATGAGTGAACCTACATTTTAGGTCATTTTCGAGCACATGGGAGATGTATGATGTGATTGTCACCAAATGGCCAGGATGGTCAGATGGAGAACCTCTATGTGCTTACATGAGCACCATTTTCTATCTGCAGTGGGCGTGCACAATGTAATATCTAATGACATCATTTTCTGTGGGTTAGAGAGGAAAAGCATATCAACAGGTTGATAAATCCAACTCTCTCCTGCCCTGAATTTTTATAGCTCAGTGGAAACAGTCAGGAGCTGTTTCCATAGTAATAGGCTCCTACACATGACAAACATAGACTGTGTCGACAGACAGACATAGAGTATATACCGTACTGAATATATATACTATATATATGACCTGCAACATGCCTGAAACATGATCATATTACATAACATGACATTTAACTACAGGCATCAGCCAGACATCTTACTGCAGCTGTTGTGCTGATGTCCTTGGAACTGAGTGGATTGTTCTGAATTCTTAGTTTGAATTTCAAGAGTGTGTAGGAATTTATATACCAAGTATAAATCCTGAGACATTAAAAAAACGTAGTACTGCAAAAAGGCATACCTACAAATCAGAAAATACCAAGAATAGACTCAACTAATAAACACACAAAACCATCTTCACAAAACCTTAGTTTCAACAAATGTTCTGTTATTCCACAGACAAGCTGGCTGAAGAAATAAAAAATACACCAATAAATCCTACCAATATGAAAGTAGATGCATGTGATCACATCAGTCAGTTTCAAAAAAGGTTTGTCAGAAGCAGGAAAGGCTGTTCCCATCAAACGTTTGGGATGTGGCCCAGCCTCAGTGAATGAACAGTCTATTAGGAGCCATAGAGCGTGACACCACCATGTGGGGAAAAGCAGCAAGTGAAGTGCGCTTCATAGTGTGTGAGGTGGAGAGCAGTTCTGTGTCAGTGAACTGACCTGAGAGCAGCTCTCACAACTGTGCTTTAATAATTAGCCTTATTTAGTACAATAAATAGTCTGACACTCTCACTCATGTCTACCCATTAATGGGCCGCTGTATATGCATGCTTTTTCATTGACTCTACTTATACATATTCACATCTAATGACTTGCACAGCAGTTTGTAACTGCAGGGTTCTTTAACAGTCTTCTCAGAAATTTTATTGCATTTTCACATTTTCATTTATACATTGTCTGCAGCAACTTAAAATTCACAGGGCAGATGCCAGAGAGAAAAGTGACTGTGATTCACTGGGGACAGAGGGATCAGAGGTAGCTCTTGAAAAGCTGTTTTCAGCCAGCAAATCCACATTACACAGTTAGAAGGAATGTAAGATGGTTACTAAGTGGCTAAGCAAAGGAAATATAGCATATAGACAGAGAAGTAGTTGTATAAATCAGTAAAGAGAGAGATTTGTGTACATGGGAAAAAGTAGTTTGGGGCAGGTATTGAAGTGACAAATCAAATTTAGGCAAGGAAATAAGCTTATACTAATGTATACTAATATATATATATATATATATATATATATATACTGTAATGAATGGTAAGTAAAGTTGTCTGTACGTATATAAATAAGAGGTATGCTGCTACCCTACTAAGCAGGTAAGTTATTAATCATTTTTTTGATATTCATGCAGTGTAAATTATGCATCAGGCTCCTCCCAGATGCAATTTGACTGCCAACTACTTATCAAAAGTCAGTGGAAAATGTACTAATTTTTTCTCGCAGATTGTAGCAAAGAAGACCTTAGCCTTAAAAAGACAGACAGAATGTGTAAAGCAGAAAGAGACAGTAAGGTGGCCAAAATTTTACGTATTAAGCACACACTGAAAATTATATAAGTATAGCAGCTGAGCAGGCGAGTAAGTACTGGAGTTGGGCAGTAATAGTAAGTAATCAGTAAGAGACAGAATAACACTTAAATAAAATGTATTATAGAATATTACTGAATTAATCAGCCATAAGGCCATTGCTTATAAAATAGAATATAGAATTTACACGTGTGTGCACTTGTTTAAGTGTACAGTTTGTGTCTAAGGTTGGTGAGCTGTTCCATGTTGATGCTGCTGCCACCACACACGATCACCAGCAGGGGGCCCAAGGGAGCTGGCAGACGACCTAGAAGGCAGAGAGGAGGATGAGGCTGATCATCTGCTGTCACTGCCTCTTCTTACCACATTAAATACATGATGCTGTGTCCAGGTATGAGGCAAAGCTGCGTCTTGTTGGCATCACCTGAGTATTCATAAGTTGCAGATGCGATGTGTATCACTTCATCATCAGTCATTACCACATAACTTCTGAGACACACAAAAAATTATAGCCCGATGATGTAGTTCTGAAAGTTTTGATGTAGTTTTAAAAAATTGCTAGCAGCTCAGTGGTTACGCTGCCATAATGACCTGTCACACACGAGTTGTACGAATGTAATGTGCACCACAGTTTTAGCTTTTTGTTGACAAAACAATGACTTGGGTTGGAAAACAGCAGCACAATTCCTGTGGATCCAGTCTAATTTAAAAGAGAAACATGCAGATAAAAACATCCAGGTTTTAAAACACCAGCTGAAATCACAGACTGTGGCTGGTTTGATTCTGTGATTTTCTCCAGAGAGAAAATGTGTTCAATCCAGAGCTGGATATTTGTGCAAACATTTGTAGACGATGCTGCAGCTTTTGAGATCAATGAGAGTAAGAAACATAAAAAAGAACACCAGGTTGAGGTCGAGTTACTTTAAGAGTTGACCTAGCAGCAGATAAAGCGTGGCAAGCCACATGGACTTAGCAGCACAGTCGTGATATTTGACCAATCAGACTGCTTGGCTGGAGCACTATGACAGGAAATTAAACCGCTCTGCTCTTGTTATTTTTTTATTTGAAGTGTAAAGTAGATCCGGCATGTAGCGTGTGCAGGAAGCTTCCACTTATGTAACGTGGTGCCAGGAAGAAACGACCTGATAGGACTTTCACAAATAAATGTAACTTCACGAGGAACAAATGGATAGAGGACATATTGTTTTTTATACTTGCATAATCTGTTTGTTCACCTTTGTTTATGTGCCACAAGAGTTATTTTGGGAGCTTTGCTACACTGATGAAGTAAAAGACACAAATACAGCATTGTGGATTAGCAGTCCAGCAGAGCATGAAGCAACTAATGAGGATATTTTCCCACCATGTGGACTCAGAAGGTCCAGGTAAGTGTGTAACCTGACACACCACCAAAGTTCAGGTTTGCTTTAAGGGGGGATGACAAGAATTTGAATGAGCCCTGGGTCACTGCAACAGAAAACAGTGACACGATAAAGCAAAGGGCAAATGAGAGGACATTAAACATAACACCATCAACCACAAGATTCCGATGTGTTAAGTGAGAGTCGAGGGATGAATGTGCACACAGCACTCACCTTCGTCCTGCAGTCTGCGTATCACTCCACTGTAGATGGCTGCTAGTGCTGCTCCACACGCCATCTCCACCAGCACACGCTCCTCATCTGGGAGAGCGCACACACACACGCACACGCACACGCACGCACACACACACACACACACACACATACACACACACACACACACACACATACACACACACACAGGCAGAAGCTGTCTCTATTATAAAGTTCTGACATATAGTTAAAAAAACAGTGGATATTCATTATTTCTAGTAAGCAAAGTAAGTAAAATGTTGCCTTGGTTTACTTGGATGCAT